>NC_086450.1:388741006-388938506 GCF_028390025.1 Pseudophryne corroboree
AGGAAGCGCAACAAAACCCTTGCGGGCTCTGCGGCGAGCTGGGCTTGCCTCAGGTTCTAACATAGTAACATAGTAATTAAGTTTGAAAAAAGACAATTGTCCATCGAGTTCAACCTATTTGTGGTCTCCTATGCAGTCTTATTATAGGACTAGTTATTTTTATTATAGGACTAGTTATATTAACTATAATGCGTGCCTACGCACCATAACCCTGAATATCTTTATCCAATAGGAATTTATCTAACCCATTCTTAAAGGTGTTGACTGAGTCCGCCATTACTACTCTCTCAGGCAGGGAATTCCAAACATGTATTGTCCTTACTGTGAAAAAACTTTTTCTCCTCAATGTGCGGAAACTCCTCTCCTCTAACCTAAGCGAGTGACCACGTGTCCTCTGTGCTGATCTTATAGAAAACAGGTCCCTCCCGAGCTCTGTGTATTGACCCCTTATATATTTGTAGATGTTGATCATGTCCCCTCTTAGTCTCCTCTTTTCCAATGTAAACATGTTTAGCCTTGCCAGCCTTTCCTCATATTCCAGCATCTCCATGCCCTTGATTAGTTTGGTCGCCTGCCTCTGTTCCCACTCTATGGGTGTTGTGGACACCCACGAGTGGGAATAGTCCCTGTTAGTCGTTCGAGTGGGCGGGATGTACAGTAGGGGTCGGTATTGTGACTAGTGATGAGCACCGGAAATTTTTCGGGTTTTGTGTTTTGGTTTTAGGTTCGGTTCCGCGGCCGTGTTTTGGGCTCGAACGCGTTTTGGCAAAACCTCACCGAATTTTTTTTGTCGGATTCGGGTGTGTTTTGGTTTCGGGTGTTTTTTTCAAAAAACCCTAAAAAACAGCTTAAATCATAGAATTTGGGGGTCATTTTGATCCCAAAGTATTATTAACCTCAATAACCATAATTTCCACTCATTTTCAGTCTATTCTGAACACCTCACACCTCACAATATTATTTTTAGTCCTAAAATTTGCACCAAGGTCGCTGGATGACTAAGCTCAGCGACCCAAGTGGCCGACACAAACACCTGGCCCATCTAGGAGTGGCACTGCAGTGTCACGCAGGATGGCCCTTCCAAAAACTACTCCCCAAACAGCACATGACGCAAAGAAAAATGAAAGAAAAAAGAGGTGCAAGATGGAATTGTCCTTGGGCCCTCCCACCCACCCTTATGTTGTATAAACAGGACATGCACACTTTAACCAACCCATCATTTCAGTGACAGGGTCTGCCACACGACTGTGACTGAAATGACGGGTTGGTTTGGACCCCCACCAAAAAAGAAGCAATTAATCTCTCCTTGCACAAACTGGCTCTACAGAGGCAAGATGTCCACCTCATCATCATCCTCCGATATATCACCGTGTACATCCCCCTCCTCACAGATTATCAATTCGTCCCCACTGGAATCCACCATCTCAGCTCCCTGTGTACTTTGTGGAGGCAATTGCTGCTGGTCAATGTCTCCACGGAGGAATTGATTATAATTCATTTTAATGAACATCATCTTCTCCACATTTTCTGGATGTAACCTCGTACGCCGATTGCTGACAAGGTGAGCGGCGGCACTAAACACTCTTTCGGAGTACACACTTGTGGGAGGGCAACTTGGGTAGAATAAAGCCAGTTTGTGCAAGGGCCTCCAAATTGCCTCTTTTTCCTGCCAGTATAAGTACGGACTGTCTGACGTGCCTACTTGGATGCGGTCACTCATATAATCCTCCACCATTCTTTCAATGGGGAGAGAATCATATGCAGTGACAGTAGACGACATGTCCGTAATCGTTGTCAGGTCCTTCAGTCCGGACCAGATGTCAGCATCAGCAGTCGCTCCAGACTGCCCTGCATCACCGCCAGCGGGTGGGCTCGGAATTCTGAGCCTTTTCCTCGCACCCCCAGTTGCGGGAGAATGTGAAGGAGGAGATGTTGACAGGTCGCGTTCCGCTTGACTTGACAATTTTCTCACCAGCAGTTCGTTGAACCCCAGCAGACTTGTGTCTGCCGGAAAGAGAGATCCAAGGTAGGTTTTAAATCTAGGATCGAGCACGGTGGCCAAAATGTAGTGCTCTGATTTCAACAGATTGACCACCCGTGAATCCTTGTTAAGCGAATTAAGGGCTCCATCCACAAGTCCCACATGCCTAGCGGAATCGCTCTGTGTTAGCTCCTCCTTCAATGTCTCCAGCTTCTTCTGCAAAAGCCTGATGAGGGGAATGACCTGACTCAGGCTGGCAGTGTCTGAACTGACTTCACGTGTGGCAAGTTCAAAAGGTTGCAGAACCTTGCACAACGTTAAAATCATTCTCCACTGCGCTTGAGACAGGTGCATTCCACCTCCTATATCGTGCTCAGTTGTATAGGCTTGAATGGCCTTTTGCTGCTCCTCCAACCTCTGAAGCATATAGAGGGTTGAATTCCACCTCGTTACCACTTCTTGCTTCAGATGATGGCAGGGCAGGTTCAGGCGTTTTTGGTGGTGCTCCAGTCTTCTGTACGTGGTGCCTGTACGCCGAAAGTGTGCCGCAATTCTTCTGGCCACCGACAGCATCTCTTGCACGCCCCTGTCGTTTTTTAAATAATTCTGCACCACCAAATTCAAGGTATGTGCAAAACATGGGACGTGCTGGAATTTGCCCAGATTTAATGCACACACAATATTGCTGGCGTTGTCCGATGCCACAAATCCACAGGAGAGTCCAATTGGGGTAAGCCATTCTGCGATGATCTTCCTCAGTTGCCGTAAGAGGTTTTCAGCTGTGTGCGTATTCTGGAAAGCGGTGATACAAAGCGTAGCCTGCCTAGGAAAGAGTTGGCGTTTGCGAGATGCTGCTACTGGTGCCGCCGCTGCTGTTCTTGCGGCGGAAGTCAATACATCTACCCAGTGGGCTGTCACAGTCATATAGTCCTGAGTCTGCCCTGCTCCACTTGTCCACATGTCCGTGGTTAAGTGGACATTGGGTACAACTGCATTTTTTAGGACACTGGTGAGTCTTTTTCTGAGGTCTGTGTACATTTTCGGTATCGCCTGCCTAGAAAAATGGAACCTAGATGGTATTTGGTACCGGGGAAACAGTACCTCCAACAAGTCTCTAGTTGGCTCTGCAGTAATGATGGATACCGGAACCACGTTTCTCACCGCCCAGGATGCCAAGGCCTCAGTTATCCGCTTTGCAGCAGGATGACTGCTGTGATATTTCATCTTCCTCGCAAAGGACTGTTGGACAGTCAATTGCTTGGTGGAAGTAGTAAAAGTGGTCTTACGACTTCCCATCTGGGATGACCATCGACTCCCAGCAGCAACAACAGCAGCGCCAGCAGCAGTAGGCGTTACACGCAAGGATGCATCGGAGGAATCCCAGGCAGGAGAGGACTCGTCAGAATTGCCAGTGACATGGCCTGCAGGACTATTGGCATTCCTGGGGAAGGAGGAAATTGACACTGAGGGAGTTGGTGGTGTGGTTTGCGTGAGCTTGGTTACAAGAGGAAGGGATTTACTGGTCAGTGGACTGCTTCCGCTGTCGCCCAAAGTTTTTGAACTTGTCACTAACTTATGATGAATGCGCTGCAGGTGACGTATAAGGGAGGATGTTCCGAGGTAGTTAACGTCCTTACCCCTACTTATTACAGCTTGACAAAGGCAACACACGGCTTGACAAATGTTGTCCGCATTTCTGTTGAAATACTTCCACACTGAAGAGCTGATTTTTTTGGTATTTTGACCAGGCATGTCAATGGCCATATTCCTCCCACGGACAACAGGTGTCTCCCCGGGTGCCTGACTTAAACAAACCACCTCACCATCAGAATCCTCCTGGTCAATTTCCTCCCCAGCGCCAGCAACACCCATATCCTCCTCATCCTGGTGTACTTCAACACTGACATCTTCAATCTGACTATCAGGAACTGGACTGCGGGTGCTCCTTCCAGCACTTGCAGGGGGCGTGCAAATGGTGGAAGGCGCATGCTCTTCACGTCCAGTGTTGGGAAGGTCAGGCATCGCAACCGACACAATTGGACTCTCCTTGTGGATTTGTGATTTCGAAGAACGCACAGTTCTTTACTGTGCTTTTGCCAGCTTAAGTCTTTTCATTTTTCTAGCAAGAGGCTGAGTGCTTCCATCCTCATGTGAAGCTGAACCACTAGCCATGAACATAGGCCAGGGCTTCAGCCGTTCCTTGCCACTCCGTGTGGTAAATGGCATATTGGCAAGTTTACGCTTCTCCGACGATTTTATTTTAGATTTTTGAGTCCTTTTTTTACTGATATTTGGTGTTTTGGATTTTACATGCTCTGTACTATGACATTGGGCATCGGCCTTGGCAGACGACGTTGATGGCATTTCATCGTCTCGGCCATGACTAGTGGCAGCAGCTTCAGCACGAGGTGGAAGTGGATCTTGATCTTTCCCTATTTTTGGAACCTCAACATTTTTGTTCTCCATATTTTAATAGGCACAACTAAAAGGCACCTCAGGTAAACAATGGAGATGGATGGATACTAGTATACTTATGGATGACGAGCGACTGCCGACACAGAGGTAGCTACAGCCGTGGACTACCGTACTGCGTCTGCTAGTATAGACTGGATGATAATGATATAAAAATATATATATATCACTACTGCAGGACAGGTATATATTGTATAATGACGGACCTGCTGGACACTGTCAGCACTGCAGACTCCTAAACTACTAGTATGAAGAAGATAGAAAAAAAAACCCCACCACAGGTAGGCATACAATTATGGACGAGCGACTGCCGACACAGAGGTAGCTACAGCCGTGGACTACCGTACTGCGTCTGCTAGTATAGACTGGATGATAATGATATAAAAAATATATATATATTACTACTGCAGGACAGGTATATATTGTATAATGACAGACCTGCTGGACACTGTCAGCACTGCAGACTCCTAAACTACTAGTATGAAGAAGATAGAAAAAAAAAAAAAACACCACAGGTAGGTATACAATTATGGACGAGCGACTGCCGACACAGAGGTAGCTACAGCCGTGGACTACCGTACTGCGTCTGCTAGTATAGACTGGATGATAATGATATAAAAAATATATATATATCACTACTGCAGGACAGGTATATATTGTATAATGACGGACCTGCTGGACACTGTCAGCACTGCAGACTCCTAAACTACTAGTATGAAGAAGATAGAAAAAAAAAAAAGCCACCACAGGTAGGTATACAATTATGGACGAGCGACTGCCGACACAGAGGTAGCTACAGCCGTGGACTACCGTACTGCGTCTGCTAGTATAGACTGGATGATAATGATATAAAAAATATATATATATCACTACTGCAGGACAGGTATATATTGTATAATGACGGACCTGCTGGACACTGTCAGCACTGCAGACTCCTAAACTACTAGTATGAAGAAGATAGAAAAAAAAAATCCACCACAGGTAGGTATACAATTATGGACGAGCGACTGCCGACACAGAGGTAGCTACAGCCGTGGACTACCGTACTGCGTCTGCTAGTATAGACTGGATGATAATGATATAAAAAATATATATATATAACTACTGCAGGACAGGTATATATTGTATAATGACGGACCTGCTGGACACTGTCAGCACTGCAGACTCCTAAACTACTAGTATGAAGAAGATAGAAAAAAAAAAACCACCACAGGTAGGTATACAATTATGGACGAGCGACTGCCGACACAGAGGTAGCTACAGCCATGGACTACCGTACTGCCTCTGCTAGTATAGACTGGATGATAATGATATAAAAAATATATATATATCACTACTGCAGGACAGGTATATATTGTATAATGACGGACCTGCTGGACACTGTCAGCACTGCAGACTCCTAAACTACTAGTATGAAGAAGATAGAAAAAAAAAAACCACCACATGTAGGTATACAATTATGGACGAGCGACTGCCGACACAGAGGTAGCTACAGCCGTGGACTACCGTACTGCGTCTGCTAGTATAGACTGGATGATAATGATATAAAAAATATATATATATCACTACTGCAGGAGAGGTATATATTATATAATGACGGACCTGCTGGACACTGTCAGCACTGCAGACTCCTAAACTACTAGTATGAAGAAGATAGAAATATAATGAATGACGGACCTGCTGGACACTGTCAGCAGAATGCGTTTATAGAATAAAAAAAAAAAACACCACACGAGTGTTTAACTTTTTCAGGCAGACAATATACTGGTGGTCACTGCTGGTCAGTCACACTGGCACTCTGGAAGCAAAAGTGTGCACTGTTAAATATGTACTCCTGCTATAACTGCTCCCCAGTCTCCCCCACAATTAAGCTGTGTGAGCAGTGAGCACTACTCAGCACAGTCAGATATACATAGATGATATTATCATGCAGCACACTGAGGCTGAGCACAGATATGGTATGTGACTGTGTATAGTTTTTTTTCAGGCAGAGAACGGATTATATTAAATAATAAATAAAACTGGTGGTCACTAGTATAACTATCAGCAAAACTCTGCACTCTCTGAGTACTCCTAATGCTCCAGTAAATCAAGTGTCTCACTCTCTATCTAAACGGAGAGGACGCCAGCCACGTCCTCTCCCTATCAATCTCAATGCACGTGTGAAAATGGCGGCGACGCGCGGCTCCTTATATAGAATCCGAGTCTCGCGAGAATCCGACAGCGGGATGATGACGTTCGGGCGCGCTCGGGTTAATTGAGCAAGGCGGGAAGATCCGAGTCTGCCTCGGACCCGTGTAAAAAGCGTGAAGTTCGGGGGGGTTCGGTTTCCGAGAAACCGAACCCGCTCATCACTAATTGTGACCAACGGTCTCCTGACCGCCGGTCACATACCTACATCCCAATAGTTGCATCCTAGATCAGACAGGTCTTTGTAACCTATAGTTTCCTACGAACTACAGAAGATCTCCGAGAAGTTTGAATCTCTTTTTTTTTTTTTTTAGATATATTTTTATTCTGTAGAGTGAATATATTTGGGGATTTAATATATGCTCTATTTTGCATTTTCATGTTTAATTCTACTGTTCCCTGTGATGGGGCTTAACCTCTTTTGTGCATTCAAATAGCAATAGCCTATTTCACAGTTTAATAACAAATACAATAAAGCCTTTAGCTCTGGACAATGTGCTCTTAGCTTCTCAGAAGTGATGCTGTTAAGCAAGGCTTACGGGTGATGAATTGCAAAGCCTCAAAGGTTCTGTTTCTGAGTCCTTGTAAAGTGTGCTAGGCTCCAGCAACAGCCAGCCTTTATCTCTAGCAGCACCACTATCTCATGCTCCTTGATTGTCATTGGTTCACGCAGATAAATGCTCATCTCACTGCCTGAAAATTAATGAAACATTTGCATAATTTACTCTGACTTCCAGAATTTACTAAGATTTGCTGTACGATGATCTGATTACAGAGAAACACCATATGTGTGGTGCTGGCAAAAATCTAATTGATATTCAGCAAACTGTTATCTTCTCTCAGTGTAACCATTGATATTATTCCTCTCTATTAATGTTGTGCAGCGTAGTGTCTTAAAATATATTGTGTAGGTTTTGCTGCGGTATCCTGCAGTGTCGGGCCAATTAGATAATCTCGTTATAGGGGTCTACTCACCAGCCAAGGCTGTTTTTGTTAACTACAAAGATATTATAAACTATTCATACAATCCTAGACAAGTATACAGATATTTGTACCAGACGTGTGTTCTGTGTGATAAACAACCTAACAAGGTCCACCTACAGACCCACCGCTTGATTTTATTTTACAGCTTAATTCCCTTGAAGAAATAAGCCCAGGGTGCTCTATTTGATGTGGCAAGTGCTCATACTGCAGGGGAGATGAATCAAACTTTCCAGAGAGAGAAAGTGGAGACGTGGTCCACAGAAATTAATCGGCTTCTAAGTGTCATTTTATCGACTAACATCTAGTAGTTGATTCGTTGCTATGGGCAACTTCTTTTGTAGAAAAAGAAGTGTGTTTTGTCGAAAATGACAGCACATAAAGCATGTAATGGGGAATGGAGCAGTGGTGAATTTCCCATTGGGCACACGACTAGGGACGGCACTTATACCCCTTTCACATCGCCAAAATAACCCGGGTTGTTGCCGGGTCGAGGTGCAGTGTGAAAGTGCCAAAGTGAATAACCCAGGTCGAGTAAGCCGGCATTTCAACCCGGGCTTGAATGGTTAAACATTAGTCGGACCCGGGTCTTTGTGCAGTGTGAAAGCCTCTGACCCAGAATATTCAACTCAGGTCTCAGAAAAAGGTGCTGATTGGCTGTTTATCTGTCTGCTCAGAGCAGTCTCCAGCCCGTCCATTTATTTCTTTTGAAACCTCATCAATGTGAGCCAGAAAAGTCCACTTTAAATCACATCACAGTGTTTAACATGGGTGACCCGGGTTCAGTGTGAAAGGCACCAACCTGGGAATAAACTGCAATGTGAATAGGTCTGAGCCTGCTTGGACCCAGGTTCAAAAGCCGGGTCCGACCTGGGTTTGCGATCTGAAAGTGGTGTTAGATGCTTATGTTGGTACTGTCAGCCCAAAAATTACCAGTAACTGCAAAATATTTCCACTGTACTCAGTGGCATCACAATGGGGGTGTGGCCTGCACCTAGGTTTCACCCACCGAGGGGTGTCACCAAAGTGTTGGCTCCTGCTCAATGACAGTAACCGGGTGTTGCACTGTCACATTACGTGCAGTGCGCAGCTTCTGTCACCGCTTAGAAGCTGGCACTGCAGTCTATTGGGTCAGCCAGCATCTCCCGTACCCCACGTAGTGACGGAAATGAGGGCTGGGAAGCTTAGCTATGACCTCCATGCAGCAAAGCCACGCCCCTTCTGACTGTGCCGCACGAAGCCACGCCCCTTTTTATAGAAGCCTCACCAGATGTTAGTCATGTAAGTGACGCCTCTTACTGTACTCTGCCATAATCCATCTTAAATGACGTGTAAATGGGTAGGACACTCACATACTGCCCCTGTAAGCTGTCCTTCTTTGTTAATATGTATATATAATTACAAATAAAAAAGTTATAGTTAGCGGCCTTTATTATTCTATCACAAAATGAGGACTTAACCAATCAATAAAAATAATAAAATTAGACGGGGGATGGGGTGGCAGTCACTGTTGTGCCTAGAGCGGGCCTCGCCCCCTAAATCTGCCCCTGGATGGAGCACGGAAATCCCGTCCTTTTTGAGAGGTACATCAACCTTTTTATAATTATTTGGATTTCCATATTGAAGAAACATGTTACCATAATAAATGTATGCCAATTGGATGGTAATTATCATGTTTTTATTGTGAAAATAATCTTGAAAGTATTGTGAAGTTTGAGACTGGTTCTGACATATTGGTTTAGAAGACTCGCTGTTTGCGGGATCTGATGATTTGCTGGCTATCCTAGAGCTGCTGCAGCTGTTGTGATTGGCCAAAGCAACTCTGTCACTTTCAGGGTAGGGTGAGGATAAAAAAGGATGAGGAAGAAGAAGCAGGGAATGGGGAAGGGGCTTTACAAGAGAACAGAGTAATAGCTGTTGAGGCTGTGGTGAGAGAGAACAATGGGGGTCATTCCGAGTTGTTCGCTCGTTGCCGTTTTTCTCAGCGGAGCGATTAGGTGGAAAATGTGCATGGTACGCAGCGCGCATGCGCTTAGTTATTTAACACAACACTTAGTAGATTTACACAAGCTCGAGCAACGTTTTTTCAACGCTCGAGTGATCGTAGTGTGATTGACAGGAAGTGGGTGTTTCTGGGCTGCAACATGACGTTTTCAGGGAGTGTGCTAAAAAACACAGGCGTGCCAGGTAAAAACGCAGGAGTGGCTGGAGAAACGGGGGAGTGGCTGGCCGGACGCAGGGCGTGTTTGTGATGTCAAACCAGGAACTAACCGGACCGAGCTGATCGCAATCTAGGAGTAGGTCTGGAGCTACTCAGAAACTGCAGGGAATTATTTAGTAGCAGTTCTGCTAATCTTTAGTTCGCTATTCTGCTAAGCTAAGATACATCCCAGAGGGCGGCGGCCTAGCGTTTGCAATGCTGCTAAAAGCAGCTAGCGAGCGAACAACTCGGAATGAGGGCCAATAAGTGGAAAAATAAGGGTGATCTGGGAGAGAACAGAAGTATGGAGGAGAGAGCACATGGGGGAGTTGGAGTGAGAACCCCGGAGAGAGAGAAACGTGCTGCCAGTGTGATGGAAGCGGGAAAGGACCAGAGACCTAGTTTAGCAGAACAATAAGGAATTGGATCAGCTGATAGCGTTGGATCCTGTGCAGCCAAAAGCCTTAAGGTTTGTGTGTGTCTGTGTGAAAATATAAAGTGAATGCAATTTTATTCCTTAGTTCTTACACTGTATGTGTATCTGACATGTCAAGCCCTACCCCTCACTCCCTGCAGAGGTGTGAAAGCATCGCTCAGCGGCAATGCTTTAGCACCCAGTGAGTAGCTCCTTGCCTATGTAGCCTAGCTGCGGAGGCAGGCGGGTACCTGCCATGTTTTGGGTCGCAGCGGCTGCGTGTGACATCACGTAGCTGCCACGGGCCGCCCCAGCAGCGGTCCGGACACACCTGCGTTGTACGGCCTGCGCCTCCCCCAACTGTGTTCGAATGCCGCTGGCACGCCCCCTCCCGCCCCGCGACCGCCTCTGCCTGTCAATCACATAGGGCTTCAGGCTAAATTAGGCCCTATTTTCTATCCTTCATTAGCATAAACAAGCACGCTAGCTGTATCAATAGCACATGAAACCTAGCAATATCACTAGTGATCACGGGAGCACGCATATTAGGCATACACACTGCCCGATATGCTCCATTCTGAGCGATATATCATCTGATCAAAAGGATTGGAGTAGCATATCACTCAGTGTGTACCCAGCCTTAGATTAACAATGGAGCAGATGGGGCTACACCCCCATGCCTCCACATATAAATAAGCAGCATAACGATGACCAGCTGCCTAACTGGCACAACCATAAATGATAAGCATGAAAATTGCTTTACTAATTTTCTCACAAAATGATGCAAATTTGTAGATATTTAGGGAGACAGTGGGGCTGATAGTGTAGAGGGAGTACTACAAACCCATATGGCTCTGACCACACCCACACAGCACTGGCCACACCCACACAGCACTGGTCACAGCTCCTCCCCTTATCAGTATAGGCTCTTCAACATTTTCAGCTCCAGGCCCATGTGGCCCTTAATGGGCAGCAACATTTGCCTGTTTCTCCACCTACTTTGCAAGTATATTTGGCTGCATGGCACAAATTACATTTGGTTCCATTTTCCCAATTAACTCACATTTCCACAGAACGTAAAGTACTTTTTTTTTCTTCTAGATTTTGAAAGGTAGCTAGAGGTAAGTATATATCAAAATCTTTTAATTAGAAGTAACAGATAATACTCCTGTGTAAAACACAGCTTGTCAGAGACAACCAAAAACTATTAACTGTAATTTCTCTGACGTCCTAGTGGATGCTGGGAACTCCGTAAGGACCATGGGGATAGACGGGCTCCGCAGGAGACTGGGCACTCTATAAGAAAGATTTGGTACTATCTGGTGTGCACTGGCTCCTCCCTCTATGCCCCTCCTCCAGACCTCAGTTAGATTTCTGTGCCCGGCCCGAGCTGGTTGCACACTAGGGGCTCTCCTGAGCTTCTAGAAAGAAAGTTTAAATTAGGTTTTTTATTTTACAGTGAGACCTGCTGGCAACAGGCTCACTGCATCGAGGGACTAAGGGGAGAAGAAGCGAACCTACCTGCTTGCAGCTAGCTTGGGCTTCTTAGGCTACTGGACACCATTAGCTCCAGAGGGATCGACCGCAGGACCCGTCCTTGGTGTTCGTTCCCGGAGCCGCGCCGCCGTCCCCCTTACAGAGCCAAAAGCATGAAGATGGTCCGGAAAATCGGCGGCAGAAGACTTCAGTCTTCACCAAGGTAGCGCACAGCACTGCAGCTGTGCGCCATTGCTCCTCATACACACTTCACACTCCGGTCACTGAGGGTGCAGGGCGCTGGGGGGGGGGGCGCCCTGAGCAGCAATAAAAACACCTTGGCTGGCAAAATAGCCACAATATATAGCCCCAGAGGCTATATATGTGGTAATTACCCCTGCCAGAATACAGAAAAATGCGGGAGAAAAGTCCGCCGAAAAAGGGGCGAAGCCATCTCCCTCAGCACACCGGCGCCATTTTCTCTTCACAGTGTAGCTGGAAGACAGCTCCCCAGGCTCTCCCCTGTAGTTTTCAGGCTCAAAGGGTTAAAAAGAGAGGTGGGGCACTAAATTTAGGCGCAATATTGTTTATACAAGCAGCTATTGAGGAAAATTCACTCAGTGATAGTGTTTATCCCTACATTATATAGCGCTCCGGTGTGTGCTGGCATACTCTCTCTCTGTCTCCCCAAAGGGCTGTGTGGGGTCCTGTCCTCAGTCAGAGCATTCCCTGTGTGTGCGCGGTGTGTCGGTACGGCTGTGTCGACATGTTTGATGAGGAGGCTTATGTGGAGGCGGAGCAGATGCCGATAAATGAGATGTCGCCCCCTGTGGGCCGACACCAGAGTGGATGGACAGGTGGAAGGTATTAACCGACAGTGTCAACTCCTTACATAAAAGGCTGGATGACGTAACAGCTATGGGACAGCCGGCTTCTCAGCCCGCGCCTGCCCAGGCGTCTCAAAGGCCATCAGGGGCTTAAAAACGCCCGCTCCCTCAGATGGCAGACACATATGTCGACACGGAGTCTGACTCCAGTGTCGACGAGGTTGAGACATATACACAATCCACTAGGAACATCCGTTACATGATCCCGGCAATAAAAAATGTGTTACACATTTCTGACATTAACCCAAGTACCACTAAAAACAAAAAAGGGTTTTATGTGTGGGGAGAAAAAGCAGGCAGTGTTTTGTTCCCCCATCAAATGAGTGAATGAAGTGTGAAAAAGCGTGGGTTCCCCCGATAAGAAACTGGTAATTTCTAACAAGTTACTGATGGCGTACCCTTTCCCGCCAGAGGATAAGTTACGCTGGGAGATATCCCCTAGGGTGGATAAGGCGCTCACACGTTTGTTAAAAAAGGTGGCACTGCCGTCTTAGGATACGGCCACTTTGAAGGTACCTGCTGAAAATAGCAGGAGGCTATCCTGAAGTCTGTATTTACACACTCAGGTACTAGACTGAGACCTGCAGATAGTGCTGCTGCAGCGTGGTCTGTAACCCTTTCAAACAGGGATACTATTTTGCGAACATAAGACGTCGTCTTATATATGAGGGGTGCACAGAGGGATATTTTGCCGGCTGGCATCCAGAATTATTGCAATGTCCATTCTGTCAGGAGGGTATTAGAGACCCGACACTGGACAGGTGATGCTGACTTTAAAAGGCACATAGAGCCTTATAAAGGTGAGGAATTGTTTGGGGATGGTCTCTGGGACCTCGTATCCACAGCAACAGCTGGGATGAAATTTTTTTACCTCAGGTTTCCTCACAGCCTAAGAAAAGCACTGTATTATCAGGTACAGTCCTTTCGGCTTCAGAAAAGCAAGCGGGTCAAAGGCGCTTCCTTTCTGCACAGAGACGAGGGAAGAGGGAAAAAGCTGCACCAGCAGCCAGTTCCCAGAATCAAAATTCTTCCCCCGCTTCCTCTGAGTCCACCGCATGACGCGGGGGCTCCACAGGCGTAGCCAGGTACGGTGGGGGGCCGCCTCAAAAATTTCAGCGATCAGTGGGCTCGCTCACAGGTGGATCCCTGGATCCTTCAAGTAGTATCTCAGGGGTACAAGCTGGAATTCGAGGTGTCTCCCCCCCGCCGTTTCCTCAAATCTGCCTTGCCGACAACTCCCTCAGGCAGGGAGGCTGTGCTAGAGGCAATTCACAAGCTGTATTCCCAGCAGGTGATAGTCAAGGTGCCCCTACTTCAACAAGGACGGGGTTACTATTCCACACTGGTTGTGGTACCGAAACCAGACGGTTCGGTAAGACCCATTTTAAATTTGAAATCCTTGAACACATACATTAAAAAATTCAAGTTCAAGATGGAATCGCTCAGGGCGGTTATTGCAAGCCTGGAGGAGGGGGATTACAATCCCTGGACATCAAGGATGCTTACCTACATGTCCCTATTTACCATCCTCATCAGGAGTACCTCAGATGTGTGGTACAGGATTGCCATTACCAATTCCAAATACTGCCGTTTGGACTGTCCACAGCACCGAGGGTCTTTACCAAGGTAATGGCAGAAATGATGATACTCCTTCGAGAAAAGGGAGTTTTAATTATCCCATACTTGGACGATCTCCTTATAAAGGCGAGGTCCAAGGAGCAGTTGTTGGTCGGAGTAGCACTATCTCGGGAAGTGCTACAACAGCACGGATGGATTCTATACATTCCAAAGTCACAGCTGGTTCCTACCACACGCCTACTGTTCCTGGGGATGGTTCTGGACACAGAACAGAAAAAAGTGTTTCTCCTGCAGGAGAAAGCCAAGGAGCTGTCATCTCTAGTCAGAGACCTCCTGAAACCAAAACAGGTATCGGTGCATCACTGCACACGAGTCCTGGGAAAAATGGTAGCTTCTTACGAAGCAAAATTCCATTCGGCAGGTTCCATACAAGAACCTTTTAGTGGGACCTCTTGAACAAGTGGTCGGGATCGCATCTTCAGATGCATCGGCTGATAACCCTGTCTCCAAGGACCAGGGTATATACCAGGGTATATCTACTGTGGTGGCTGCAGAGTGCTCATCTTCAAGATGGCCGCGGATTCGGCATACAGGACTGGGTCCTGGTAACCACGGATGCCAGCCTTCGAGGCTGGGGTGCAGTCACACAGGGAAGAAACTTCCAAGGACTTTGGTCAAGTCAGGAGTCGTCCCTACACATAAATATTCTGGAACTGAGGGACATTTACAATGCCCTAAGTCTAGCAAGGCCTCTGCTTCAAAACCAGCCGGTACTGATCCAATCAGACAACATCACGGCAGTCGCCCATGTAAACCGACAGGGCGGCACAAGAAGCAGGATGGCGATGGCAGAAGCCACAAGGATTCTCCGATGGGCGGAAAATCACGTCTTAGCGCTGTAAGCAGTGTGGACAACTGGGAAGCAGACTTCCTCAGCAGACACGACCGACACCCGGGAGAGTGGGGACTTCATCCAGAAGTCTTCCAACTGTTGGTAAACCGTTGGGAAAGGCCACAGGTGGACATGATGGCGTCCCACCTAAACAAAAAACTAGATATTGCACCAGGTCAAGGGACCCTCAGGCAATAGCTGTGGACGCTCTAGTGACACCGTGGGTGTACCAGTCGGTTTATGTATTCCCTCCTCTGCCTCTCATACCAAAGGTACTGAGAATAATAAGAAAACGAGGAGGAAGAACGATACTCGTGGTTCCGGATGGGCCAAGGAGAGCTTGGTACCCAGAGCTAACAGAAATAATATCAGAGGACCCATGGCCTCTACCGCTCAGACTGGATCTACTACAGCAGGGGCCCTGTCTGTTCCAAGACTTACCGCGGCTGCGTTGGACGGCATGGCGGTTGAATTCCGGATCCTAAAGCATAAGGGCATTCCGGAGGAAGTCATTCCTACGCTGATAAAAGCCAGGAAAGAAGTAACCGCAAACCATTATCACCGTATTTGGCGAAAATATGTTGCGTGGTGTGAGGCCAGGAAGGCCCCAACAGAGGAATTTCAGCTGGGTCGTTTTCTGCACTTCCTACAGTCGGGAGTGACTATGGGCCTAAAATTGGGTTCCATTAAAGTCCAGATTTCGGCTCTGTCGATTTTCTTCCAGAAAGAACTGGCTTCACTGCCTGAAGTTCAGACTTTTGTAAAGGGAGTGCTACATATTCAGCCCCCTTTTGTGCCTCCTGTGGCACCGTGGGATCTCAACGTGGTGTTGAGTTTCCTGAAATCACATTGGTTTGAGCCACTTAAAACTGTGGATCTGAAATATCTCACGTGGAAAGTGGTCATGTTATTGGCCTTGGCTTCGGCCAGGCGTGTGTCAGAATTGGCGGCTTTGTCATGTAAAAGCCCTTATCTGATTTTCCATATGGATAGGGCAGAATTGAGGACTCGTCCCCAGTTTCTCCCTAAGGTGGTATCAGCTTTTCACTTGAACCAACCTATTGTAGTGCCTGCGGCTACTAGGGACTTGGAAGATTCCAAGTTACTGGACGTAGTCAGGGCCTTAAAAAATTATATTTCCAGGACGGCTGGAGTCAGGAAAACTGACTCGCTTCTTATCCTGTAGGCACCCAACAAAATAGGTGCTCCTGCTTCTAAGCAGACTATTGCTCGCTGAATTTGTAGCACAATTCAGCTGGAGCATTCTGCGGCTGGATTGCCGCATCCTAAATCAATGAAAGCCCATTCCATGAGGAAGGTGGGCTCATCTTGGGCAGCTGCCCGAGGGGTCTCGGCTTTACAACTTTGCCGAGCTGCAACTTGGTCAGGGGCAAACACGTTTGCTAAATTCTACAAATTTGATACCCTGGCTGAGGAGGACCTTGAGTTCTCTCATTCGGTGCTGCAGAGTCATCCGCACTCTCCCGCCCGTTTGGGAGCTTTGGTATAATCCCCATGGTCCTTACGGAGTTCCCAGCATCCACTAGGACGTCAGAGAAAATAAGATTTTACTCACCGGTAAATCTATTTCTCGTAGTCCGTAGTGGATGCTGGGCGCCCATCCCAAGTGCGGATTGTCTGCAATACTTGTATATAGTTATTGCCTAACTAAAGGGTTATTGTTGAGCCATCTGTTGAGAGGCTCTGTTTTATTTCATACTGTTAACTGGGTATAGTATCACGAGTTATACGGTGTGATTGGTGTGGCTGGTATGAGTCTTACCCGGGATTCAAAATCCTTCCTTATTGTGTCAGGTCTTCCGGGCACAGTATCCTAACTGAGGTCTGGAGGAGGGGCATAGAGGGAGGAGCCAGTGCACATCAGATAGTACCAAATCTTTCTTATAGAGTGCCCAGTCTCCTGCGGAGCCCGTCTATCCCCATGGTCCTTACGGAGTTCCCAGCATCCACTACGGACTACGAGAAATAGATTTACCGGTGAGTAAAATCTTATTTTTTTACCCAGAATTTAGAAGTGTTTGCCTCTCAGATTATGAAGCAATTTTATGTAGAGCTCTGTTTTATATTGTATTTTGTTTTTGTTATTATTATTTTTTGTGAACATTTGGAGTTCATGAGTTAGTTTATAGAAATCCATACCTCATTTGTAGTTTCCTAAACGTACTCTTTTTTTTTTACATTTTTTTTTTTTATCTAAGGTCTCCTCCCTACCATGAGTATCGCAATGTTCCGATTTTTAGTGCTGTACCCTATTGATATTCCCCCACCTGTAGCAGGGCTTTAACCTCCCTTAACCACTTGCCTGGCATGGTCACATCAGATGCAACCACACCAGCAAGTGCCTTATCTGATATCTTATCTTGTCGCACAGGATGAGACCAGTCAGATAAAGGTGTGTGCAGCTGCAGGGAAGAGAAACTACCTGCAGCTGCAGCTCTCAGAGGGACCCTCTGCCTCTGTGCACCCAGTGCTTTCCGTGCTGCCGATCACTGCGATCGTTCAGCACCGCAGGACAAACCACCCGGTGGATCCAGACAGTAGCAGATGCTGAAGAACTATAAATTAAACCTCCCAGCCCCCTCAGTGTATACCTGGTGGCTGAACGGCTGTTAACATAATAGTCGTGATGGTTGCGATGTTTCCGATGTTCCAGTGGTGCCAGACGATTTTTTTTTCTTTTTATTAAAATTATTTTCTCTAACGTCCTAAGTGGATTGTGGGGACTCCGTAAGGAGTCTAAGGACCATGGGGAATAGCGGCTCCGCAGGAGACTGGGCACAAAAGTAAAAGCTTTAGGACTACCTGGTGTGCACTGGCTCCTCCCCCTATGACCCTCCTCCAAGCCTCAGTTAGATTTTTGTGCCCGAACGAGAAGGGTGCACACTAGGTGGCTCTCCTGAGCTGCTTAGTGAAAAGTTTAGTTTTAGGTTTTTTATTTTCAGTGAGACCTGCTGGCAACAGGCTCACTGCACCGAGGGACTAAGGGGAGAAGAAGCGAACTCACCTGCGTGCAGAGTGGATTGGGCTTCTTAGGCTACTGGACATTAGCTCCAGAGGGACGATCACAGGCCCAGCCATGGATGGGTCCCAGAGCCGCGCCGCCGGCCCCCTTACAGAGCCAGAAGACTGAAGAGGTCCGGAAAATCGGCGGCAGAAGACGTCCTGTCTTCAATAAGGTAGCGCACAGCACCGCAGCTGTGCGCCATTGCTCTCAGCACACTTCACACTCCGGTCACTGAGGGTGCAGGGTGCTGGGGGGGGGGCGCCCTGAGACACAATATAAACACCTTAGATGGCTAAAAATACATCACATATAGCTCCTGGGCTATATGGATGCATTTAACCCCTGCCAGAATTCACAGAAAAACGGGAGATAAGGCCGCCGAGAAGGGGGCGGAGCCTATCTCCTCAGCACTCTGGCGCCATTTTCCCTCACAGCTCCGTTGGAGGGAAGCTCCCTGGCTCTCCCCTGCAGTCACTACACTACAGAAAGGGTTAAAAAAGAGAGGGGGGCACTAATTAGGCGCAGTATTAAAATACAGCAGCTATACGGGGAAAAACACTTATATAAGGTTATCCCTGTATATATATAGCGCTCTGGTGTGTGCTGGCAAACTCTCCCTCTGTCTCCCCAAAGGGCTAGTGGGGTCCTGTCCTCTATCAGAGCATTCCCTGTGTGTGTGCTGTGTGTCGGTACGTTTGTGTCGACATGTATGAGGAGAAAAATGATGTGGAGACGGAGCAGATTGCCTGTAATAGTGATGTCACCCCCTAGGGGGTCGACACCTGAGTGGATGAACTGTTGGAAGGAATTACGTGACAGTGTCAGCTCTGTATAAAAGACAGTGGTTGACATGAGACAGCCGGCTACTCAGCTTGTGCCTGTCCAGACGTCTCATAGGCCGTCAGGGGCTCTAAAGCGCCCGTTACCTCAGATGGCAGATATAGACGCCGACACGGATACTGACTCCAGTGTCGCCGGTGAAGAGACAAATGTGACTTCCAGTAGGGCCACACGTTACATGATTGAGGCAATGAAAAATGTTTTACACATTTCTGATAATACGAGTACCACCAAAAAGGGGTATTATTTTCGGTGAGGAAAAACTACCTGTAGTTTTCCTGAATCTGAGAAATTAAATGAGGTGTGTGATGATGCGTGGGTTTCCCCCGATAACAACTGATAATTTCTAAAATGTTATTGGCATTATATCCTTTCCCGCCAGAGGTTAGGGTGTGTTGGGAAACATCCCCTAGGGTGGATAAAGCGCTCACACGCTTGTAAGAACAAGGGCTCTACCCTCTCCTGAGATGGCCGCCCTTAAGGATCCTGCTGATAGAAAGCAGGAGGGTGTCCTAAAATGTATTTACACACATACTGGTGTTATACTGCGACCAGCAATCGCCTCAGCCTGGATGTGCAGTGCTGGGTTGGTGTGGTCGGATTCCCTGACTGAAAATATTGATACCCTAGATAGGGACAGTATATTATTGCCTATAGAACATTTAAAAGATGCATTTCTATATATGCGTGATGCACAGCGGAATATTTGCCGACTGGCATCAAGTCTAAGTGCGTTGTCCATTTCTGCCAGTAGAGGGTTATGGACACGACAGTGGTCAGGTGATGCGGATTCCAAACGGCATTTGGAAGTATTGCCTTATTAAAGGGAGGAGTTATTTGGGGTCGGTCTTTCAGACCTGGTGGCCACGGCAACAGCTGGGAAATCCACGTTTGTACCCCAGGTCGCCTCTCAACATAAGAAGACGCCGTATTATCAGGCGCAGTCTTTTCGTGGGCAAGCGGGCAAAAGGTTCCTCATTTCTGCCCCGTGACAGAGGGAGAGGAAAAAGGCTGCAGAAATCAGCCAGTTCCCAGGAACAGAAGCCCTCTCCCGCCTCTGCCAAGCCCTCAGTATGACGCTGGGGCTTTACAAGCAGAATCAGGCACGGTGGGGTCCCGTCTCAATGAATTTCAGCGCGCAGTGGGCTCACTCGCAAGTGGACCCCTGGATCCTTCAAGGGATATCTCAGGGGTACAAATTGGAATTCGAGACGTCTCCCCCTCGCCGTTTCCTAAAGTCGGCTTTACCGATGTCTCCCTCTGACAGGGAGGCAGTTTTGGAAGCCATTCACAAGCTGTATTCCCAGCAGGTGATAATCAAGGTACCCCTCCTGCAACAGGGAACGGGGTATTATTCCACACTGTGGTGGTACCGAAGCCGGACGGCTCGGTGAGACCGATTCTAAATCTAAAATCTTGAACACTTACATACGGAGGTTCAAATTCAAGATTCAGTCACTCAGAGCAGTGATTGCGAACCTGGAAGAAGGGGACTACATGATGTCTCGGGACATCAAGGATGCTTACCTTCATGTCCCAATTTACCTTTCTCACCAAGGGTACCTAAGGTTTGTGGTACAGAACTGTCACTATCAGTTCAGACGCTGCCGTATGGATGGTCCGCGGCACCCCGGGTCTTTACCAAGGTAATGGCCGAAATGATGATACTCCTTCGAAGGAAGGGAATTTTAGTTATCCCTTACTTGGACGATTCCCTGATAAGGGTAAGATCCAGGGAACAGTTGGAGGTCGGTGTAGCACTATCTCAGGTAGTGTTGCGGCAGCACGATTGGATTCTCAATATTCCAAAATCGCAGCTGATTCCGACGACTCGTCTTCTGTTCCTAGGGGATGATCCTGGACACAGTCCAGAAAAAGGTGTTTCTCCCGGAGGAGAAAGTCAAGGAGTTATCCGAGCTAGTCGGGAACCTCCTATAACCAAGCCAAGTCTCAGTACATCAATGAAAGGGTTCTGGGAAAAATGGTGGCTTCCTACGAAGCAATCCCATTCGGCAGATTCCACGCAAGAACTTTCCAGTGGGACCTGCTGGACAAATGGTCCGGGTCGCATCTTCAGATGCATCAGCGGATAACCCTGTCACCAAGGACAAGGGTGTCTCTCCTGTGGTGGTTGCAGTGTGCTCATCTTCTAGAGGGCCGCAGATTCGGCATTCAGGACTGGGTCCTGGTGACCACGGATGCCAGCCTGCAAGGCTGGGGGGGCAGTCACACAGGGAAGGAATTTCCAGGGCTTATGGTCAAGCCTGGAGACATCACTTCACATAAATATCCTGAAGCTAAGGGCCATTTACAATGCTCTAAGCTTAGCAAGACCTCTGCTTCAAGGTCAGCCGGGGTTGATCCAGTCGGACAACATCACGGCAGTCACCCACGTAAACAGACAGGGTGGCACAAGAAGCAGGAGGGCAATGGCAGAAGCTGCAAGGATTCTTCGCTGGGCGGAAAATCATGTGATAGCACTGTCAGCAGTATTCATTCCGGGAGTGGACAACTGGGAAGCAGACTTCCTCAGCAGCATACAAGATGACAAGGGTTCAGTATGTAATCCCGATGGACGGGATGCCGGCGATCAGAATACCGACATCGGCATCCCAGCCATTAAAATCCTGATAGCCCCGTAGTTAACACCCTAAACTTCCCCTGTCTCCTACCCTAATCCTCCCTTGTGGGTGCCTAACCATAACCCTCCCCGGGGCTGCCTAATCCTAACCCTCCCCACTTGGTTCCTACACCTAACCTTGCCTTCTAAGTGCCTAACCTTCCCGGTACCTAACCCTGACCGTCCCATCCCTACACCCTAACCCCCCTTCTAATGCCTAAACCTAACACCCCCCGCGATGCTACAGTGTCTTGCTTATTCTCTTTTTTTGTCCAACTCTTTCCCTAACCCAGTGGCATCCATGCTTAGGCACAGGTGACTTAATGACAGGTACCTCAGTCAGCTTGATTGCAACATCTGTGCAGGGACATAAGTTCATACCAGAAGCCTGGAGGCGAAATAGTTGTTGATGCCCCCATTTTCCCCCGCTCGCATTCACTACCAACACCCAATCAAAACCGCACTCAGACACACACTCCCCCTAACCGACATTCACTACCAACAACACTTATACCTGCCTTCACTACAACATACCACCAGCACCCACCCAGACACCCACTGTCCTCCCTGTGCATTCACTTCAAACACTTCAGCAGCACACATGCACAATGTCCTCCCCAAATTAATTACCAACATCCCAGCACACAAACACTACCTATTGCTGATCAGAGTCTTCCGTTCTTGCTATTTGCTGATCACACGGCAACAGTAAAGGCAGCAGGTCCTGCATGTATGAAGGGAAAGAGCCAACAAAGGAGAGAGGGTTCATGCACTCCAGCCTGGTGGGGTTTGCTTGCTGGAAATATGTCCCTAGGCAAGGGACTTCGAGGTGACGCCCCACTGGCTGCTTTCCACCACTGACCTCCTACCAGCTTCACGTTGGTTGAAAGTGTGGTATGAAGTGGCTACAGAAACAGTTGGGAGCCAGGAGACCTCCTGCTGCAGTCGGACCTGGTGAGTGATGGGACACACACACACACACTCACACTCTCTCTCTATATATAGTGGGGCTCTACCTTGCGCAACTAGTGAAAGGGACTCTACCTAGCATGACATGTATAAAGGGCTCTACCTGGTGCAAAGTGTATAAAGGGCTCTACCTGGTGCAACGTATGTAAGGGGCTTTACCTGGCACAACATGTGTAAGGGGCTCTACCTGGTGCAGTGTGTATATGTTATGCACACCAGTGCCTGCAGGAAAGTACTGGTGTCAGAACTGTTATGCACTCCAGTGTCTGCAGGAATGTACTGGTGTTTGAACTGTTATGCAAAACAGATGGACTCACAGACAAACTGGGGGATATGACATAACGTACACAGAAGGTGATAGGGTAACAAAATACACACAAAGTGAACAGAGAAGCCCAGAGGCTAAGGAACTGGGTATCTCCCTTGTATTAGAACTGCTCAGATGGAAAAGCAAGATGTTGTGTTTTAATACGTAGAGAACCCGAAATGCTAAAACCCTAAAGGGTTACCAACGGGTGTGGCAGTAAACTCCTTGGTCAGAGATGGAATGATAGACACAAGGAGAATCTCCACAATCCTAATTCTCACTTGCAGTGCACAGGTTTTAGCTTACTGCCACTAAACTGACCCCTGACACCTAGCACAGTGAGACAGGATTAGACAGGCAAGTCTTAGAATACAGCCGCAAACTTGCTAAGTTCACAGAGTAGTAACAGAACCCCAGCAAGCTAAACGACTGACTCCAGTCTTACTGCTAGGTCTGGATTGGCAGAGTGTAATACCAAATCCCCAGGCCTATTTGCAGTAAGCAACAAACAAATACAAAGCTACACAGTACTGGCTAACTTTCATGAACTGACTAACCAACAAAGATTCAGCAGCATCTGCTTACCCTGAAAAGAGGCCTTATAAAGCAGGTGCTGTCCACGCCCCACTCAGACCTCACAGACTGTGAGCACAAAAACCAGCACCGGATCCCCTGCCGTGCACAGAGCCTATAACCACTGCACAGCAAAAGACCCGAACCGGAGTATCAGCTGCGCTCAGGTTACTCCACTAGCACTTGTCTCCCGGTTGCCATGACGACGTGGCAGCACAGGGCAGGAGACCCTAACAGTACCCCCCCTCTGACGAGGGGTCAAAGAACCCCTACCACCGGGTTTATCGGGGAACTGCGAGAAGAAAGAGCGTATCAGTCTGGGGGCATGAAGATCACAACTGCGCACCCACGACCGCTCCTCCGGGCCATACCCCTTCCAGTGCACCAAAAATGACAGCCGACCCCGAACCACCTTGGAGTCAAGAATCCTTTCAACAACAAACTCCCTCTGGCCACGTATCAGAAGAGGGGAAGGTCTTCCACTGGAAGAAGGATTACTAATCGCCCGTTTTAAAAGGGAACAATGAAATGTTTTATTGATACCCAAAGAACGGGGCAGATCTAACTGAAATGCCACCGGATTGATAACCCTGGTGATCTTATAAGGGCCGATGAACCGGGGCCCTAACTTATGAGATGGCTGTCTCAACTTCAAATTCTTGGTAGACAACCAGACGAAGTCTCCTAATTTGAAGCTGCAGGGTCTTTTCCGCTTATCAAAAATCCTTTTGGTCACTAATGACACAGACACAAGGGCTTTCTTCACTTTCCGCCAAATACCTCTAAGGACCGAAACCACAGAGGAACCACCAGGCGTGGAGTCCAGGGGGTCAAAAGAATTGGCCTTAGGATGATGCCCATACACACAAAGGAAGGGAGAGATCCCTGTAGCAGAGTGAGCCGCGTTGTTATAGGCAAACTCCGCCATGGACAGATGAGCTACCCAGTCAGTCTGACACTTGGAGACATAACACCTGAGGAACTGCTCCAAGGACTGGTTCACCCTTTCAGTCTGCCCATTAGACTGCGGATGGTAGCCTGACGACAAGCTGACAGAAATCTGGAGATCGGAACAAAATGCCCTCCAGAATTTGGCCACAAACTGGGATCCGCGGTCAGAGACCACATCAAGTGGCAACCCGTGGAGACGCACAACATGCAGCATAAATAATTCAGACAGGCGTCTGGCTGATGGCAGCCCAACCAGTGGAACGAAGTGCGCCATCTTCGAAAACCTGTCAACGACAACCCAGATGGCTGTCATCCCCGAGGATTTGGGCAAGTCCACCACAAAATCCATTGAAATGTGGGTCCATGGCTTAGATGGGATAGAGAGTGGATGTAATGGGCCAACAGGAACCCCTCTAGGAGTCTTATTTCGGGCACAGATGTCACATGCCCGAACCCACTGATCCACATCCTTAGCCACCGAGGGCCACCACACCACCCTAGATAGCAACTCCCGAGTTCTGGCAATACCCGGGTGACCTGCCGACTTCTTGGCATGGAATTCCAGGAACACTCGCTGTCTTAACCTAGGAGGCACAAACAAAAGACCTACCGGAAGGTCTGGAGGAGCCTGCTCCTGTGCTCTAAGGACTAATGATAAGAGGTCCTGGGTAATGCCCACTTTAATACATGATGGGGAAACAATGGGCAACGGCTCCTCAGTGGTCTCCTGGATTGGAGCAAAACTCCGCGAGAGCGCATCAGCCTTGATGTTTTTTGACCCAGGGCGATATGTTATCAAAAAATTAAAGCGAGCAAAAAACAAAGCCCATCGTGCCTGCCTGGCATTGAGACGCTTCGCTGACTCTAAATATGCCAGATTCTTATGGTCAGTGAGAATTGAGACCACAAACTTAGCCCCCTCAAGCCAGTGTCTCCACTCCTCGAGTGCATCCTTAATAGCCAACAATTCCCGGTTACCCACGTCATAATTCATTTCGGCAGGCGAAAATTTACGGGAAAAGTAAGCACAGGGATGAAGGCGATTATCAGACACTCCCATCTGAGAAAGCACTGCCCCAATACCCATCTCAGAGGCATCCACCTCCACCACAAAAGGACGCTCTGGATCTGGGTGTCGCAGCACCTTGGCCGAAACAAATGCCCTTTTGAGACGGGCAAAAGCCGCTTTAGCCTCACAAGACCAGTGAGCAACATCCGCCCCTTTCTTAGTGAGTGCCACCAAGGGCGCCACTATAGACGAAAATCCAGCGATAAATCGTCTATAAAAATTCGCAAAGCCCAGGAAACGCTGAAGCGCCTTCAAACTAGTGGGCTGCACCCAATCCAGGACTGCCTGTACCTTGGAACCCTCCATTTGGAAACCTTCTGGGGAGATAATATATCCTAGAAATGCGATTTGCTGAACTTCAAATTCGCACTTCTCCAGCTTCGCCCCAAGCCGGTGGTCTCTGAGTTTCTGGAGGACTAAGCGTACATGCTTCTGATGTTCCTCCAGGGAATGGGAGAAGATTAGGATGTCATCTAAGTATACAACTAAGAATCTATCCAAATATTCCCTGAGCACATCATTCATGAAATCCTGGAAGACTGCCGGGGCATTACAGAGCCCAAAAGGCATCACCAAATATTCATAATGCCCTGAGTGGGTATTAAAGGCAGTCTTCCATTCATCCCCCTCTCTTATTCGGATTAGATTGTACGCACCGCGTAGGTCAATCTTAGAAAAAATGGTGGCAGTACGAAGCTGGTCAAACAAGACCAAAATGAGAGGCAGTGGGTATGAGTTTTTAATCGTGATACGGTTCAATTCCCTGAAGTCGATGCAGGGTCGCAACGAACCGTCCTTTTTACCCACGAAGAAGAACCCCGACCCAACTGGAGACTGTGAAGGTCTGATAAATCCCTTAGCCAAGTTCTCCTGAATGTACTCTGCCATAGCCTGAGTCTCAGGACGTGACAGGGAGTACAACCTGCTCTTGGGAAGCTTAGCATTTGGCAACAAATCAATGGCACAGTCATAGGGGCGATGGGGAGGTAGTACCTCTGCAACTTTTTTGGAGAACACGTCCGCAAAATCTGCATAACACCCTGGCAATCCTGGCAAACTTAGCTGCGAGAGCCTGACTGGAAGGCTCAAGCAACTCCTGAAACAATCAGTACCCCAACTAAGAATCTCCCCAGAGACCCAGTCAAATTGAGGATTGTGGGCCCTTAACCAGGGTAACCCCAACACCAATGGGGCAAAAGTACAGACAGTCACATAAAAGGACAATTTTTCAGAGTGTGTGGCTCCAATAAACAAAGAAATCTGGCTAGTGCAAGAGGTAATTTTACCTTGGGATAATGGTTCCCCGTTTAACCCACAAATCTCAATTTCCGATGCCAAGGGTACTAAGGGAACAGAGTGTTTCAGGGCGAATTGGCGGTCCATAAAAACCCCGTCGGCCCCACTGTCCACAAAGGCCTCAGTCTTGACAGTTTGACCGAGGATCTTCAAGGTCACCGGAATGATAAAAGTCTTCTTGGGAAATTCTGACTTCTGGCCTGACAGGATATTTCCCATCACCCTCAGGCCCTGAAGTTTTCCGGCTTTTCTGGGCATGATACTACCACATGACCTTTATTCCCACAGTACAAACACAACCCCTGCTGTCTCCTCCGCGTCTTCTCACGCGAGGAGAGGCGGGTAGCCCCAATCTGCATAGGCTCCTCAGAAAATTCCTCAGAGTCTGAGGTTCCCTTGGGAAGGAAGGAAATCTCAGTCTCCCTTTCAAGCCTACGCTCTCTCAGCCGTCTATCCACCCGGATGGATAACTGCATGAGCTGATCCAAGCTATCAGGCAAGGGATATTGTACCAGTTGGTCCTTTATCTGGTTAGAAAGACCTCTTCGGTACTGGTGTCTCAGGGCTGGGTCATTCCACTGGGTATCATGGGCCAACCTCCGAAACTCCGTACAGTAAACCTCAACTGGCCTTCGCCTTTGCTTAAGGATCGAAATCTGAGCCTCGGCTGAGGCCGTCTTGTCAGGGTCATCATACAACATGCCCAGTGCCGTAAAAAAAGCATCAACACTTTTAAGCGACGGACAGTCAGGCTGCAACCCATATGCCCAGACCTGTGGGTCTCCTTGTAGCAAGGAAATCACTATGCCCACCCGCTGAATCTCCGACCCAGAAGACTGAGGCCTAAGCCGGAAGTATAGCTTGCAGCTCTCCTTGAAACAAAAGAACTGCGAGCGATCTCCAGAAAAACGATCCGGGAGATTTACTTTCGGCTCCTTAACCCCTGCAGGTGCTGCTGCTGCGGGAGCTCCGCCAGCAGCCTGGGAGGTGTGCATTTTAATGGACAAATCATTAAATTGTCGAGTCAGGACCTGCACCTGATCGACCACCTGTTGCAACGTATTTTGAGGGGTATGCTCCATATTCCCACAAAATTTCAACAGGAGTATTAGGCTGCTGAATATGTTATGCACACCAGTGCCTGCAGGAAAGTACTGGTGTCAGAACTGTTATGCACTCCAGTGTCTGCAGGAATGTACTGGTGTTTGAACTGTTATGCAAAACAGATGGACTCACAGACAAACTGGGGAATATGACATAACGTACACAGAAGGTGATAGGGTAACAAAATACACACAAAGTGAACAGAGAAGCCCAGAGGCTAAGGAACTGGGTATCTCCCTTGTATTAGAACTGCTCAGATGGAAAAGCAAGATGTTGTGTTTTAATACGTAGAGAACCCGAAATGCTGTTGCTAAGGGCAACAGCAAAACCCTAAAGGGTTACCAACGGGTGTGGCAGTAAACTCCTTGGTCAGAGATGGAATGATAGACACAAGGAGAATCTCCACAATCCTAATTCTCACTTGCAGTGCACAGGTTTTAGCTTACTGCCACTAAACTGACCCCTGACACCTAGCACAGTGAGACAGGATTAGACAGGCAAGTCTTAGAATACAGCCGCAAACTTGCTAAGTTCACAGAGTAGTAACAGAACCCCAGCAAGCTAAACGACTGACTCCAGTCTTACTGCTAGGTCTGGATTGGCAGAGTGTAATACCAAATCCCCAGGCCTATTTGCAGTAAGCAACAAACAAATACAAAGCTACACAGTACTGGCTAACTTTCATGAACTGACTAACCAACAAAGATTCAGCAGCATCTGCTTACCCTGAAAAGAGGCCTTATAAAGCAGGTGCTGTCCACACCCCACTCAGACCTCACAGACTGTGAGCACAAAAACCAGCACCGGATCCCCTGCCGTGCACAGAGCCTATAACCACTGCACAGCAAAAGACCCGAACCGGAGTATCAGCTGCGCTCAGGTTACTCCACTAGCACTTGTCTCCCGGTTGCCATGACGACGTGGCAGCACAGGGCAGGAGACCCTAACAGTATATGGGGCTCTACTTGGCATAACATGTGTAAGGGGCTCTTCCTGGTGCAACATGTATAAGAAGCTCTACCTGGCACAACGTGTGTAAAGGGCTCTACCAGGCAAAATGTGTGTAAAGGGCTCTACTTGGCACAATGTGTAAAGTGCTCTACCTGGCACAACGTGTGTAGGGGGCTCTACCTCCTGTCACAACGTGTGTAACCAGAGTCGTAACTGTGGGAGATAACGGAGTCAGCTGCCGCCGGGCTCCTGCTCTGTTGGGTGGCATCTGTCCTCCCATTCCGTTTGTTCAGTGACGCCATTCAATTAAATGAATTGACAGCCACCGCTAGCTCTTCCTCCCTACACCTTACAAGTCCCACCCTCTTTAGTATAGAATGATACACATTTTACAACTGTCATAACCAGGATTTGAACCCATGACCTATTACACTGGAAGCAGGCACCTTACTGATGCAGCTATTTGCATACAGTTAGAATTCTCAGGCTTCCTATACAGGAGCAAATAGCTCCATCAGTAAGGTGCATGTTTCCAGTGTAATAGGTTGTGGGTTCTAATCCTGGGTATAACACTTGTAAAATAATTGTCAGAGAAATTATCAGCATTGTGAGTGACTGAGCAGATCTATGTAGTGTGTAACTGTACACTACATAGATCTGCCTAGTTGCAATGGTTTTGAACTGACAATTCTATGTAGCAGCTTCATAGACTGTAGTTCATGTAGTTAGAATATGCAATTTTGCAATGCAGGAACAAATAGCTCTATCAGTAAGATGTCTTCCTTCAGTATAACAGGTCATGGGTTTTAATCCTGGGTATGACTGCTACGAAATGTGTGATTTAAAATATATATATATATATATATATATACACACACACATACATGAATATATATATGTATAATATACATATATTTTTATAAATGTAGGGGTGCATCAATATTTATCTTGCCTCCGGGCAACTGGGCCAAACTTACGCCACTGGGTGTAACGTGCATAAAAGGAGCTCTACCTGGGATAATAAGTATAAGGAGCTCTGCTCTTCTGTGGTCTAGTGCGTGTAAGGGGCGCTAACATGGCATAATGTGTATAAGGGGTACTACTGTGTGGTGTAATGTGGATTGGTACTATTCTGTGGCCATGCCGCTTCCCCATGAAGCCACACCCCTATATTTTTGCTGGGCGACTTCAGCATGCACTGTCCCTGTTTTTAATGGGGGGGTGAGGGGGGCACCAAAGGAAACGTTCACCCTGGGCGCCACAAGGTCTAGAACCGTCCCTGTCCATGCTTGCCTACTGTACAGGAATGTTTGGGAATGTGCTGAATTTTGGAGAGCTCTGCCACAATCTCGGGACAGTAGACTACACACCTGCAGCTACCCACTTCTGCAGTGAAGAGGGCAGGTTGGTGATGACACAATTCACAATGCCACACCATCTGCAGGATCCCCATAGACTCTCTCCCTCCAGGATTTCCCATAAGGGAGTTCCACAAAGTGAGTGACTATTTCAGAATTATACCTCCCACCTGTTCTGATTTGTAGTCTTCACAAGTAGGAGGCAGCCATTTGGTGGACAGGGGATTATCCCATTTTGTCCCAAATTTGCAAGGCTGGAAGGTAGGCATAAATCTCTTGCACATCATTCATTCTGCGTCAGCTGTTTTATTTGGAAAGTTCCTAGCATTTGTTACCACAGTTGTGGTATTTTTACTGCCGTATTTAACTTTACACATCCACTTAACATAATCTAAAACTGATTAGCTTAATATTTAGAAAAATTTCTTCACATTACTGTATGTAATTTTTTTTTACGTTTTCAATGTTTACCAGTTCTTGATTACAAACACCCAGTGGGGAAATATCATTCAAAAGGCTGATTCAACATTATTTGTCATCCGATCACAGCAAAATCCACAGGAAAAAAAAACATTTAGAAAATATATAAAAAATTTTTTTTTATAAACATACAGTATGTATGGTTTCTAAAACAGTGATGCTTTAGGAAATAGAAGGAATGAATCCTCTTAGTACCATTTTCACATGCTGTCACACAACGGCATCACACTGGATGCTAATTCGTCCTTGATTTGTTCAGATAACTTCTGCCATAAGGTGGCGACAAGGGCCTTATTATTCCAATGGAGTCTGGAAGCTTGCATCCTGAAATGTATAGCATACTGGCCCACGGAGGCAGCAGATGTTACTTGTCTCGGTTGTTTCTTTCCCAGAAGGGAGAGGCCCAGGCCAATGCCTGCCCAGACAACAAGAGATAATATAAGCCATCTTTATTCTTTTCAGTTGGGAAGTTGGCGGCTTGTATTGAACACTGGTTCAAAATCCAGTATCTTTTAGGGTCCCTATAAAAATTAGGGTGGTTAGGTATCTGCAGTTGAGATGAGGATCCTGCGGCGTGATCCGGAGCTGCAGGAAGTGGCGCAGGCTGTGCTTGAGGAGGCTGCACATTAACCCACTGCACAAGGTTCTATAAGTACTGAATGATCTGAGCCTAATCGTGCTCTTGTCTCTCCATTCTGTTAAGCAGGAGTTCTAGGAGTTCATTTGCAGAGGTGTTACCAGCGGCATCCATGTTTTAGAGCCAGAGTATACTGTGACAACTCTTGCTTGGATGGTATGAATGTACAACTAGGACTGATATAGAACTGTTAGAACTGAGGCGAGGAGTCTACAGAAGGGGGTTTGGGTTTCACTGCACCCGTTACGCAGTTAGCCACCATGTGACTGTGTTCTGATGTACGGCTGGTGGGTATGAAGGCAGACAGTGAGACTAATCACCATAAGGCATACAAAAATGGGTTATAACCAGGTGGGCAATGAGGTACCAGGGAATATGCACAATCAGAATCAGGTCAGAAGAATTGACAAACCAAAAAGTCAGAAGAAGCAGCAGCAAAGAGAAGGCGCACAGGATCAGAACAAAGGGAGCTCTAACAGAGCAAAAGCTGGAGTGCAGGATTTGAGCCTAATACTCGGGCACTTGATCAGTGCCCAGAGATTTCCTTTTATAGGGAGGAGGGTGAATCTGACATTACATTTGATACCCCTGACCCTTCAAATTTCACGCAGAGGAGCACAAGCAACCCAGTGGGAGCCACATCCGTCTGCATTCAAAGCCACCCACAGCCACCAGGAAAAGGGCAGCCCACACTAACAGCAGGGGAGAGATACCGGTGGTCCCTGCAGCAGTTGGAGAGAGGGTACGCTAGTCAGCAAGGAGGGCACCTGACTGCAGAGGGTGCCAACAGGCACCTGCCCACAACAGAACACGTCCATCCCTGGTAGGTAAGAACTGGGATCTGGCATGCTGCGACATTACTTCTGTATGAGTCTGTATTTTTGTGAAAAGGACTGCTAGGGAGATGCGGCAGACCCTAGCCTACCATGACTGGACTTGGAGGAGGAACAGCCAATAGTAGGGCTGTAAGTATGGAGGCAGTATGGAGTGCATTGGGGCAGGTGATACAGAGTGCGGAGGAGGGACAAAGCTGCAGGCAGAGAGGGGGCGAAAGAGGGCAGGGGGCACAGCAGTGGATAGAGAGGTGACAGGTGGAGCAGTGTGTGATGTTAGTGTCTTAGAATGCTTAATATTTGTAGACACTCCCTTGCTAATCTGTGTAAGCCTGAATCTTCAGTGATGGTCCCTAGGACCAGGGGGATGCTGGGAAGTGGGTGGTCCAGTGTGCAGTGTGTCTGGAGTTGGTGATGGAATAAACAGCACAGCAGTGAACTCACATGTCTCTGTATCCTGATGACTGGATTTACAAACATATGACCAAAACATGGTGTCAGAAGAAGTTTAACTTGGACTGCTAGTGCTCTCAGAGTGTGAAAGAATCTTGCAGAAGTCTGTAAGGCTGTGATACTCAGTGTCTGCAAAGCCTGCCGTGTGCTCCTCTCTTCAAACAGTGAGTAACCATGGATAAACTGGCTCCTCCAACCGGCATACTGATGTCTGGTAACTTGTCTGAAAACTGGAAAAGATTTAAGCAAAGGTTTTATATATATCTTGCTGCATGTGGAGCTGATACAGAGGCTGACAAAACAAAGGCATCCATTTTCCTCCATGTGATAGGAGAGGATGTGCTGGACATTTATAATAGTTTTCAGTTTGATGAGGGGTAGAATATGATGCTATCTTCTATAATGCAAAAGTTTGAAGATTACTTTGTGCCAAGGAAAAATGTGACATATGAAAGATATAAGTTTTTCACATGTGATCAGAAGTCTGTAGATGGATTTGATCAGTATGTTACAGAGCTGCAATCACTCAGTAAAACCTGTGAGTTTGGTGATTTAAAGGATTTACTGATTAGAGATCGTATTGTCTGTGGAATACCTGATAATGGACTCAGAGGGAGATTGCTGAGAGAGCAAGACCTAACACTAGAAAAGGCAGTGACTATGTGCAAATCCCCAGAAATAACTAGATTTCAAGCCAAAAAGTTACACAAGGAAGTTGATGCTGCTGTCCATGTAGTACAGAAAACAGAGCTAAGCAAACCTCCATTCTCAAGAATGAAGCAGTCTAAGCCACAGTCTAATAAGGAAATGTGTAGTAGATGTGGAAATGCTCACAATCCTAAAATGTGCCCTGCTTATGGTAAAACCTGCATGAAATGTGGTAGACTTAATCACTTTGCCAAATGCTGTAAAATGAAAAGGGAAACAACCAATGTGCATGCTGTTAAACAAACAGAGGAATTCTTTGTGGATTGCATTGAACTTTGCAGTGCAGATAAGAAAGAATGGATTGTCCCTTTAACTGTGAACGAGATTGTCATTCCCTTTAAGCTTGATACTGGCGCGCAGGTGAATTTAATATCGTTTCAAGACTATAAGACTTTTAGAGTAAAACCTAAAATTTAATCCAGCCAAAGTGAAAGTTACAGGGTACACTGGGGAGGAAATTCCTGTGAAAGGTACATGTTTAGTGACACTGAAATATAAGGGACAACAGTTTAAAACATCTCTACTGATTGTGGATAAAAATGTGCAACCGATTCTAGGATTAAGTTCCTGTGAGAAACTAAGCTCACTAAAGAAAGTTTTTATGGTGACATCACAAGTAGAAGATGACTGCAAATCGATGTTTACAGAATACAGAGACTTGTTTGAAGGTCTAGGTTGTTTGCCTGGAGAGCATAAAATAAATATAGACACGCAAGTTTCTTCAGTGATACACCCCTGTAGAAAAGTGCCATTTGCACTGAGAGAAAAACTGAAACTAGAGTTAAATCGCATGGAAGCCTTGGGTGTGATACAGAAAGTTGATGAGCCTACTGAATGGGTAAGCTCCTTATTAATTGTTGAAAAGAAAAATGGACAACTCAGAATATGTCTAGACCCGAGAGATTTAAACAAAGCTATTAAACGAGAACATTTCAAACTACCAACCAGAGATGAAATCATGTCGCAATTTGCGGGAGCAAAATGGTTCGGTAAATTGGACGCATCTTCAGGATTCTGGCAAATGAAGCTAGATGAGGCCAGCTCAAAGATTTGTACATTTAATACACCAGAAGGTCGATACAGATTTCTTCGACTACCATATGGAATATTGTCTGCTCCAGAAGTATATCACAAAAAGATACACATGATTTTTGAACATATTCCAGGTGTTGAAACAATGATGGATGACATTGTCTGGGAATCTACAAAGGAAGAACATGATTCTAGATTGAGACAAGTAATGGAACTTGTCAAGAAAGTGAATCTAAAGCTAAACAAGGACAAATGTGAATTTGGCGTGAATACACTTACCTTTATCGGCGCCGTGGTCTCGGATCAAGGTGTAAAACCAGGCCCAAGGAAAATATCAGCCATAGTGAACATGGAACGTCCTAACAACAAAGACGACGTCGGAAGATTCCTAGGAATGATTACTTACTTAGGAAAGTTTATTTCTCAACTCTCTGAACGAACAGCCTCTCTTAGATGGTTGTTGGACAAAGATAACGAGTGGATGTGGTTACATGAACAAGAAGAAAGTTGGCAAAACTTGAAACAGATCATTACAGAGCAACCAGTGCTAAAAATCTTTGATCCTGCGAAAAGAATAAGAATTTCAGCAGATGCTTCACAATTTGGCCTAGGCTCAATGCTGTTACAAGAACATGAGGATACATGGCAACCAGTAATCTATGCATCAAGAGCACTGACAAGTGCTGAAACAAGGTATGCTCAGATAGAAAAAGAACTTCTAGCGATCACATATGCATGTGAGCGATTTCATCAGTTTGTGTATGGTCAAACATTTACAGTGGAAACTGACCACAAGCCATTGGTAGCTATCATGACTTAATCATTACATGACTGTCCCATGAGAATTCAACGAATGGTTATCAGACTACAGAAATATGACGTACACTTGCTGTACTGTCCCGGCAAATACATGTACATTGCTGATACACTTTCTCGTGCTGTGGACAAAAGTGAAGGTTCCAAAAGTCTGATGGATGAAGAGATAGAAGCCTATGTTAATTTGATCGTAGCTTCTCTACCAGTGTCTCTTTCAAGACAAGAACAGATTAAGAAAGAAACTGAGACAGATGACACAATGAAAGTGTTGAAAGATATCATTCTGAAAGGTTGGCCAGCAGAAAAACATGCGTGCCTGCTATCTATCCATGATTATTGGATGTACCGCAGTGACCTTACAGTTGTCGATGGTATTATTTACAAAGGCAATAGGTTTGTCATACCTGCACGGCTAAGAAAAACTATGCTGTGCAAGATACATGAAGGCCACTTAGGAGAAGAAAAATGTAAGCAGAGAGCGCGTGAAGTTATGTATTGGCCAAGAATGAACCAAGACATAGCACAGACTACAGCTACATGTGAATTATGTCTTACGTATAGACCGAAACAACAAGTCGAGCCACTGAGTCCTCACGCAGTGCCAGAGAGACCGTACCAGAAAGTTGGCGCAGATTTGTTTGATTGTAATGGGAAAACGTACATTGTCGTGACTGATTATTACTCTAACTACCCTGAGGTGAAGACACTACATACAACTACTAGTATAGTCGTAATCAATTGCATGAAGTCAATCTTTGCAAGGCATGGTGTTCCTATGGAAGTGTTCACTGACAATGGTCCTCAGTTTTCCAGTGCTGAATTTAGACAATTTGCTGATGAGTGGGAATTTGTCCATACTACATCAAGTCCCCACTATCCACGCTCAAATGGTTGGTGGAAAGTTCAGTAAAAACTGTAAAGAGTCTCATGAAAAAAGCTCAAGAAGGTAAAGAAGATTTCTACAAAAGTTTTTTAATCTACTGCAGTACACCTTTACAGAATGGACTTTCTCCTGAACAAATGCTGATGGGAAGGAGGATTAGAGTAAATCTCCCGATACACGATGAACTGCTTAATACACATAACTCAGCGTTGGTCAGACTGAGTAAGGAACGTCAACAGGCGAAACAGAAACTGTTCCATGACAGACGAACAAAAAGCTTATATGATCTAAAATCGGGTGACCAAGTCCATCTCAGAGATCACAAGAAAGGTATTTGGGTGCAGAAAGGTATTGTGCAAGCACAAGTAGCACCAAGTTCTTATCCTATACGTACAGAGCGTGGAACGGAAGTAAGAAGAAATCGGGTGGATTTAAGATCTCAACCTAACCATAATGAAGACAACATGACTGAAGAATACCCTTCATCTGACATGTATGATGATCCTGATAATGGTGAACCAACCACGATTCTAGAAAGGTCCAACATGGTCGATGAAACACAGACTGTGTATGAAAGACCCAAAAGGGAAATACGCAGACCTGAGAGACTCATTGAAACATGTTAGATGATGTTCTTAATATGACGTTGTTAATTGTTGCATTGAAGCATACAGGGCTTATCTTTATAGAAAAGAGGATGTGATGTTAGTGTCTTAGAATGCTTAATATTTGTAGACACTCCCTTACTAATCTGTGTAAGCCTGTATCTTCAGTGATGGTCCCTAGGACCAGGGGGATGCTGGGGAGTGGGTGGTCCAGTGTGCAGTGTGTCTGGAGTTGGTGATGGGATAAACAGCACAGCAGTGAACTCGCATGTCTCTGTATCCTTATGACTGGATTTACAAACATATGAACAAAACACAGGTGGGCAGGCACTGAGGTTACCCAGCAAAAGCTGTGTCCCTTTACTAGTAAATAAATAAATAAAAACAAATCAACAGGGCAAGAAATGCTTGCAACAGTTAGATGCTTGTCTGTTACCTCACTTAATGAGATTCATTAAGAAACATCCTTATGGAGAGGTTTCTTCATTTATCATTTTGGATTTTTCATCTATTACAGTGTTCTAGTTCAGTGTACTTTTAAGATTCAGTAGTCATTTGGGAATACTGATGTCAGATATCTTGTTTTTCAGGATTGGGGTAGCAGCCATTGCTGATTCAGGGCCTTCGCAGCTATGATTAATTACGCAGCAGCTGTGCGAAAATATGCAAATGTTGCAGACACCAGGATTTGTATTGAGATGCCCACTGAAGCGTCTGACAGCCGCCGCTTGTGTATGAAGATGCAGACATTGGACGCACATATTGTACGGTGATAATTGACCTTACGGGCAACCCTGTGGCCGCTGGATGTAAGATTTTTATCTGCGCACAGGATCACAGTTGTAAGCTGTGACCCTCCCCCCCTCCCAAAATGACACATCTGTGTTTGATTGGTCACTCACCATTTCCTCCCTCAAACGCCCCCTTACTGTCACTCACTTTGAATAAAGCCTCACTGTGACTGTGTTGTAAAACCATCTCAGCAAATGTGCAGTGCGATTTATATATATGTGCGCAGTAGCAAAACATCCACAGGCAGGCAGATTTACCCATTTTCACTGCAAGAATTTTTGCGCAAATCCTGTTTTCACGATTTTGGAATTTAATAGGTGCAAATTCAAAAATCGCGAATAATAGGATTTGCGTGAAAATTCTACACTGAAAATGGGGAAGTCAGTCTGAACAAAAATGCCAAATTAACATAGGATAACAGTATAGAAGTGTATTAGAGGTCATCTTAAATAGAGTTGGGGTAATAAATTGCGTCAAATGGCTGTTATATGCATTTTTTTTAAATAAAAAAATGATCAAAGCTATTTTTTTTCAGCAAAATAAGTGCTCTCATTAAATTCGGGGTACATAAAAATGGGTATAAGTATATACTGTATTCGGGTCATTGTAGGAGACTTGGAAAAAAAAGTGGAAAAAGACTGACTACTCCCACCTGCAAGTCTAAAAACATTTGTCTTAGGCATAAAGCACCCTAATATATCTGTCACATACTTTGAACCCCAAATTCCATTGCACTTTTTCACCCCAAAAATGACATTATTAGCCAGTTAAAAATAATGAAAATACCTACATAGTCATTAGGGGGAAAGGGGGGGGTTGTGAACCAGGGCTTCGGAGCCAAATCATGACATTTTTACCTTGAAATAGAGATTTTTCCCAACTTTGCACCCGCTCAGAGTAGGTGAAGTGAAATTCACGCTTAAATTATCGATGATAAATTATTGCAGCTATTTGAATAGAGGTCTTTCACGATTTGCAGTAAAATCCCAGTTTTTCGTGCAAAAATCGGGTTATTGCAGCTAATTGAATACTCCCCTATGTGTAATTGGAAATCTGCACATACACATAGAAATATACAAATGAAAATACTCCCCTGGCGGGCAAAATTATATTCAATAATAATTTTAATTTTTAATGTGAGAATTATAATGAAACATTAAAATACTCATACAGGCAATCAAAATCCCATTATTTTTCTTTCATAGACTTTAAAGGTTCAATTTATATAAAAAATGGACATGATCACTCCTCTGCCTTAGGTTGATAATGCTAATTGAACACACTTTTTTTGCACCAAAAAAATTAAGTATGACATAAAGGAATGTATATTGGGGGTAATTCCAAGTTGATCGCAGCAGGAAATTTTTTAGCAGTTGGGCAAAACCATGTGCACTGCAGGGGAGGCAGATATAACATGTGCAGAGAGAATTAGATTTGGGTGGGTTGGGTAAATACTGTCTGCTTTATTTTTACACTGCAACTTAGATTGCAGATTGAACTCACCACACCCAAATCTATCTCTCTCTGCACATGTTATATCTGCCTCCCCTGCAGTGCACATGGTTTTGCCCAACTGCTAACAAAGTTCCTACTGCGATCAACTCAGAATTACCCCCATTGAACTCTCGGAGTTAGCAAGATTGCTAAAACATTTTTTTTCCAGAATCTCCATATTTCAATTGCCAAAGGATCAACATTTCAAAGTGATATGTGGATCAGGCACTGAGATGTGATTTTTTTTCCCAGATACACATCAGAAAAAACAGAGCATCAGGAGTGGCATTTCCCAGCAATTTTTCAAAACTTTGACCTCCTATATCTCAAAAACTATGAGGCCTAGAGCAGAAAAAATATACATGGTTTATTAGCTCTTTGGTAGTATAAAGTGTACAAAGTTTCATGAAAATCTGAGTCGGTGGGTGACATGCCTGGGTGAACTGACATGGAATGACCAAAATGTAATAGGGTTTGAGTTTGTAAAATGTGCATTTATAGCACTAAACTCACACGTTTTCTAAACTCACAAAGGTAATAGGGTCCGCAACTCGCACAGTACAAATTCAGATCCAGATGTTTTTCATAGGAAAACATACAACTCGGTCACTGGCCCTCATTCCGAGTTGTTCGCTCGTTATTTTTCTTCGCATCGGTGCGATTTTCCGCTAACTGCGCATGCGCAATGTTCGCGCTGCGTCAAGTAAATTTGCTAAGAAGTTTGTTTTTTTACTCACGGCATTACGAGGTTTTTTCTTCGTTCTGGTGATCGGAGTGTGATTGACAGGAAGTGGGTGTTTCTGGGCGGAAACTGGCCGTTTTATGGGTGTGTGAAAAAACGCTGCCGTTTCTGGGAAAAACGCGGTAGTGGCTGGAGAAACGGGGGAGTGTCTGGGCGAACGCTGGGTGTGTTTGTGACGTCAAACCAGGAACGACAAGCACTGAACTGATCGCACTGGAAGAGTAAGTCTCGAGCTACTCAGAAACTGCAAAGAAAAATCTTTTCGCAATATTGTGAATACTTCGTTCGCAATTCTGCTAAGCTAAGATTCACTCCCAGAGGGCGGCGGCTTAGCGTGTGCACTGCTGCGAAAAGCGGCTAGCGAGCGAACAACTCGGAATGAGGGCCAATATCATAGGATCAGAGTTTCGAACTCAGACCTAAAACATGACCAAAAACTCACCTATAAATAGACCAACTTTTTATAGGCGAGTCTGACAGAAGCATGCACAGGAGATTAGTGAGATCCATTCATGCTTCTGTCAGTTAAATCATAGAAATTGTTAAAAATAAAAAAATAAAAGAGCATAACCAGCCCCAGGCTCTCTGAGCTTGTTCTTGTTGAAAAAACACAGGGGAAAACAGGTGTGAGCTTCCCCTGTATTTTAACAACCAGCACCGGGCTCTTGGAACGGTCCTAGCTCTAAAAAATATGGGGGAAGAAGACATAGAGGTACCCTATACGTTTGAAACCAGCACCTGGCTCCACTAGCCAGGGAGGTAATGCCACAGCCCAGGGACACGCTTACTGTATATTGGTCCCCGAAGTCGTACCATTACCATCCCTCCCCAACCAGTCAGCCATGGCTGGGGTTTCCTTGGGGGTGGTGTACCCCCCCCCCATCCCCCTCCAGGGCACAAAAGGACAAGGCTGAAGGCTGATGCTATCCCTGGCACCCCTGGGCGTGGGTGCTAAATTGATAATCCATTAGAATGAATACTGTTTTTTACAGGTGGGACTACAGGTCCCAGCCAGCCTCCCCCGCATGCTGGTACTTGGATAACCACCAGTACCAGCATGCGGGCATTAAAGGTCCTGCTGGTACCTGTAGTCCCCAGATTTTACTGACCTGTGCATGCTTCTGTCCAGGGCTGTTTCTAGCCAATTTGGCTCCCAGTGCGAGATTTAAAAATGTGCCCCCCCCCCCATTGACATAAAAAAAAAAGTGCCCCCCCACATAGATATAAAAAGAAAAAGCATGCGCACGCTCCCGGCAAGGGATTGTGGCCTCGATAAAATGGGTGCGTTCTTATTAAAATGGGCGTGGCCTAATCATCACGGCCACCACAGGGGAAAAAAGTCCCCATTTTACACAGTACGGCAGGTAAGAGTCCCCATTTTACACATTACAGCAGTTACGTCCCCCATTTTACACATTGCGGCAGGCACGTGTCCCCATTTTACACATTGCACAGGCAAGAGTCTCCATTTTACACATTACGGCAGGCAAGAGTCCCCATTTTACACAGTACGGCAGGCAAGAGTCCCCATTTTACACAGTACGGCAGGCAAAAGTCCCCATTTTACACAGTACGGCAGGCACATGTCCCCATTTTACACATTGCGGCAGGCAAGTGTCCCCATTTTACACATTGCGGCAGGCAAGTGTCCCAATTTTACACATTACGGCAGGCAAGTGTCCCCATTTTACACAGTACGACAGGCAAGAGTCCCCATTTTACACATTACGCAGGCAAGAGTCCCCATTTTACACATTACGGCAGGCAAGAGTCCCCATTTTACACAGTACGGCAGGCAAGAGTCCCTATTTTACACATTATGGCAGGCAAGTGTCCCCATTTTACACAGTACAGTAGGCAAGAGTCCCCATTTTACACATTACGGCAGGCAAGAGTCCCCATTTTACACATTACGGCAGGCAAGATTCCCCATTTTATACAGTACGGCATGCAAGAGTCCCCATTTTACACAGTACGCAAGGCAAGAGTCCCCATTTTACACATTACAGTAGGCAAAAGTCCCCATTTTACACAGTACGGCAGGCAAGAGTCCTCATTTTACACAGTACGGCAGGCAAGTGTCCCCATTTTACACAGTATGGCAGACAAGAGTCCGCATTTTACACAATACAGCAGGCGTGTCCCCATTTTACACAATACGGCAGGCAAGAGACCCATTTTACACAGTATGGCAGGCAAGAGTCCCCATTTTATACAGTACGGCAGGCACGTGTCCCCATTTTACACAGTACGGCAGGCACGTGTCCCCATTTTATACAGTATGGCAGGCAAGAGTCCCCATTTTACACAGTACAGCAGGCAAGAGTCCCCATTTTACACATTGCGGCAGGCAAGTGTCCCCATTTTACACATTGCGGCAGGCAAGTGTCCCAATTTTTACACATTACGGCAGGCAGGAGTCCTCATTTTATACATTACGGCAGGCAACTGTCCCCATTTTACACAGTACGACAGGCAAGTGTCCCCATTTTACACATTATGGCAGGCAAGTGTCCCCATTTTACACAGTACAGTAGGCAAGAGTCCCCATTTTACACAGTACGGCAGGCAAGAGTCCCCATTTTACACATTACGGCATGCAAGAGTCCCCATTTTACACATTACAGTAGGCAAAAGTCCCCATTTTACACAGTACGGCAGGCAAGAGTCCTCATTTTACACAGTACGGCAGGCAAGAGTCCGCATTTTACACAATACAGCAGGCGTGTCCCCATTTTACACAATACGGCAGGCAAGAGACCCATTTTACACAGTACGGCAGGCAAGAGTCCCCATTTTATACAGTACGGCAGGCACGTGTCCCCATTTTACACAGTACGGCAGGCAAGAGTCCCCATTTTATACAGTATGGCAGGCAAGTGTCAAGTGGGGGGGAAGAAGGGAGAGGGAGGGGGGAGAGAGAGACTACTTACATATGAAGAGGATCTTCCCGCTCTTCGGCCCGCCTCTCCTTCCTTGCGCCAGCCGCCTCCTGCTTCTAGCTTGGCTCCTCCTCTTTTTATCGGTACTCCTGCTCGGGGGGCGGAGTGTCGCAGAATGACGCAATTGCGTCGTGACGTCACGACGCAACCACGTCATTCCGCGAAACTCTGCCCCCCGAGCAGGAGTACTGAGGAAATGGGAGGAGGGGGAAAGAAGGACCCGCAAAGTGCCGTGGCGAGCACCCCGTGCGGTTGCACGGCTCACCCGCCGCAAGAAACCGGCACTGCTTCACAGTGCCGTTTCTTGCGGCGGGCGAGCCGTGCAACCGCACGGGGCGCCCGCCGCTGCACTTCTTGAGAACTTTCAATCCCCCCTCCCCTCTCCTCCCGAGTGCCCAGCTCGGGGGGCGGGGTTTCGCGGAATGACGCGATTGCGTCGTGACATCACGACGCAATTGCGTCATTCCGTGAAACCCCGCCCCCCGAGCTGGGCACTAGGGAGGAGGGAGAAAGGGGAGCCAAGCCGCGGCGCCGCGCAGACGAGGGAGAGGCGGCTGAAGAGCGGGAAGAACCGCTTCAAATGTAAGTCAGCCCCTCTCCCTTTCTCTCTCTCCCTCCCTCCCCCCTCACCACCACCACCTGCCGTACTTTGTAAAATGGGGACACCTGTCTGCCGGAATGTGTAAAATGGGGACTCTTGCCTGCCGGAATGTGTAAAATGGGGATGCAGTCTGCCGTAATGTGTAAAATGGGGGCACATGCCTGCCGCAATGTGTAATATGGGGGCACGTGCCTGCCACAATTTGTAAAATGGGGACAATTTCCTGCCGCAATGTGTAAAATGGGGACACTTTCTTGCCGCAATGTGTAAAATGGGGGCACGTGCCTGCCGGAATGTGTAAAATGGAGGCACGTGCCTGCCGCAATGTGTAAAATGGAGGCACGTGCCTGCCGCAATGTGTAAAAGGGGGAAACTTTCCTGCCGCAATGTGTAAAATGGGGACACTTTCCTGCCACAATGTGTAAAATGGGGGCATGTGCCTGCCGCAATGTGTAAAATGGGGGCACGTGCCTGACACAATGTGTAAAATTGGGACACTTGCCTGTTGTACTGTGTAAAATGGAGGCACGTGCCTGCTGCAATGTGTAAAATGGGGACACGTGCCTGCCACAATGTGTAAAATGGGGACACTTGCCTGTTGTACTGTGTAAAATGGAGGCACGTGCCTGCCGCAATGTGTAAAATGGGGACACTTTCCTGCCGCAATGTGTAAAATGGGGACACTTTCCTGCCACAATGTGTAAAATGGGGACACTTTCCTGCCACAATGTGTAAAATGGGGACACTTTCCTGCCACAATGTGTAAAATGGGGACACGTGCCTGCCACAATGTGTAAAATGGGGACACTTGCCTGCCACAATGTGTAAAATGGGGACACGTGCCTGCCACAATGTGTAAAATGGGGATACTTGCCTGTTGTACTGTGTAAAATGGAGGCACGTGCCTGCCGCAATGTGTAAAATGGGGATACTTGCCTGTTGTACTGTGTAAAATGGGGACACTTTCCTGCCGCAATGTGTTAAATGGGGGCACGTGCCTGCCGCAATGTGTAAAATGGAGACACTTTCCTGCCGCAATGTGTAAAATGGGGACACTTGCCTGCCGTGCTGTGTAAAATGGGGACACTTGCCTGCCGTGCTGTGTAAAATGGGGACACTTGCCTGCCGTGCTGTGTAAAATGGGGTCGCGTGCCTGCTGTAATGTGTAAAATGAGGACTTTTTTTTTTTATCCTGTGGTGGCCGTGATGATGAGATCAGACGAGGCCACGCTTATCTTAACAAAGCCACGCCCATTTCAATGAGGCCACGCCCCTTGCCGGGAGCGCGCGCACCGAAGGCGCGCGCATGCTTTTACTCTTTATAGCTATGGGGGGGGGGGGGCATTTTTTTTAGGTGAATGGGAGGGGGGGGGGGGGGGGGGGGGGGGCGCATTTTTAAATGTCACACTGGGAGCCAAATTGGCAAGAAACGGCCCTGCTGCTTCAGTCAAACTTGCATGTTCTAATGAAACTCACATTACAATGTACGAGTTTTCATATGAGAAAACCTCCTACACCCTCGCTTATAGCCAGGCTATTACATTGGCAGAGCTGTAGGACAAACTCGCACCTTCTATAGTGCAAGAAGGTGCCAGTTTGTCCTGCACAAAAAACTCGGACCGTATTACATCTGGCCCCACATTTCTTGCAACAGTTATGTATTTTCTAATTTTAGTACCAGCATGCGGGCATTAAAGGTCCTGCTGGTACCTGTAGTCCCCAGATCTTACTGACCTGTGCATGCTTCTGTCCAGGGCTGTTTCTAGCCAATTTGGCTCCCAGTGCGAGATTTAAAAATGTGCCCCCCCCATTGACATAAAAAAAATGTGCCCCCCCCACACACACACACACATAGATAAAAAAAGAAAAAGCATGCGCGCGCTCCCGACAAGGGTGTGTGGCCTCGATAAAATGGGCGTGTTCTCATTAAAATGGGCGTGGCCTCATCTGATCACATCACGGCCACCACAGGAAAAAAAAGTCCCCATTTTACACAGTACGGCAGGTAAGAGTCCCCATTTTACACATTACAGCAGTTACGTCCCCCATTTTACACATTGCGGCAGGCACGTGTCCCCATTTTACACATTGCACAGGCAAGAGTCTCCATTTTACACAGTACGGCAGGCAAGAGTCCCCATTTTACACAGTACGGCAGGCAAGAGTCCCCATTTTACACAGTACGGCAGGCAAGAGTCCCTATTTTACACATTGCGGCAGGCAAGTGTCCCCATTTTACACATTGCGGCAGGCAGTTGTCCCCATTTTACACATTACGGCAGGCAAGAGTCCCCATTTTATATATTACGGCAGGCAAATGTCCGCATTTTACACAGTACGACAGGCAAGTGTCCCCATTTTACACATTACGCAGGCAAGAGTCCCCATTTTACACATTACGGCAGGCAAGAGTCCCCATTTTACACAGTACGGCAGGCAAGAGTCCCCATTTTACAGAGTACAGCAGGCAAGAGTCCCTATTTTACACATTATGGCAGGCAAGTGTCCCCATTTTACACAGTACAGTAGGTAAGAGTTCCCATTTTACACAGTACGGCAGGCAAGAGTCCCCATTTTATACAGAACGGCAGGCAAGAGTCCCCATTTTACACATTACAGTAGGCAAAAGTCCCCATTTTACACAGTACGGCAGGCAAGTGTCTCCATTTTACACAGTATGGCAAGCAAGAGTCCCCATTTTATACAGTATGGCAGGCACGTGTCCCCATTTTATACAGTACGCTAGGCACGTGTCCCCATTTTACACAGTACGGCAGGCAAGAGCCCCCATTTTATACAGTACGGCAGGCAAGAGTCCCCATTTTACACATTTCAGTAGGCAAAAGTCCCCATTTTACACAGTATGGCAGGCAAGTGTCAAGTGGGGGGGGAAGGAAGGGAGAGGGAGGGGGGAGAGAGAGACTACTTACATATGAAGAGGATCTTCCCGCTCTTCGGCCCGCCTCTCCTTCCTCGCGCCGGCCGCCTCCTGCTTCTAGCTTGGCTACTCCTCCTCTTGTCATCTGTACTCCTCCTCGGGGGGCGGAGTGTCGCAGAATGACGCGATTGCGTCGTGACGTCACGACCAACCACGTCATTCCGCGAAACTCCGCCCCCCGAGCAGGAGTACTCAGGAAATGGGAGGAGGGGGAAACAAGGACCCACAAAGTGCCGTGGCGGGCGCCCCGTGCGGTTGCATGGCTCACCCGCTGCAAGAAACGCCACTGCTTCAGTCAAACTTGCATGTTCTAATGAAACTCACATTACAATGTACGAGTTTTCATATGAGAAAACCTCCTACACACTATCTTATAGCCAGGCTATTACATTGGCAGAGCTGTGGGACAAACTCGCACCTTCTAAAGTGCAAGAAGGTGCCAGTTTGTCCCGCACAAAATACTCGGACCGTATTACATCTGGCCCCACATTTCTAGCAACAGTTATGTATTTTCTTATTTTAGTTGTACATAAAGTGCGGCTAATAGAACGTTCCTTGGCCTCTGAGCAGATTTAAGGGCTTTGTTTCAAGTTTGTTTCAACTTTAAAGTTTGAAAACTTTTTATTAAATGAAAGCGGGCTGCAGAGAGTGGAATTAGAATAGAATTGTAATGAACCAGGACCTTGTTGAACAGTCCTACAGTCATCTGCATCTACCTCAGGCAATATGTTGTGAAACAAACAAACAAAAAAAAGCGAGCTGATTCAGTTAATGAAAAAGTATTTGGCATTCCTTGTTACTATGTTCCCAAATACTGCCTTTATTTTGTCTGAAATGTTGCCAAGTCTCTGATGACTAGAAAACTAGCGGCTGACACCTGTAGAGAGGTGTAGGAGGAAACTTAATTTGCGCACTTCTAAATTTGCTAATAATAGTGTACAGACACCTTCACTTTGGAAGGAGGAGTGAAGGCTTACGCGAGTGATTAAGTATATTTGTAACTGATGCATTTAAAATTGGCTTGCTGGAAATCACAGAGAGGGCATTGGGTATTGCTGGAAAATTACAGACCCGTTGAAAAAAACTAGTTGCAAATGATAAATGGTGCTCCAGCCAATCAGTTCCTAACTGTCATGTGTTTGAAAGGTGACAGTTGGGAGCTGATTGGCTGGATCATCATTTATCATTCGCAACGAGTTTTAAAACTCGTCGTATATGATAAAACTCATTGATAAATCAGCCCTCTAATGGTCTCTGTTTGGTTAGAGTTTGGTTTATGATATACTTCACTGTAAAATGGTGGTCAACATGTCCGGGTGTCCTGCAGTGTTTGGTTTAATAAAACTGGCCTCCCACGTAAAAAGTATTTAGTAGCAGTGTTTTATTTAAGACAAGTGCATGGTATAGTTTCTATAGGGGACAGATAAGATGGACAAGAGTCTTTTAAACTTCAGTTCATATCCTTGACCAATGCACATCTCTGAAGTCTATAAAGTATCTGGATAAATGTGCAGTCATATTGACGTGATGCCTACATGTGTTTATTTGGCCCATTCCCCAAGTGAAGCAATTTTCACAAAGTACTGATCTTTAACCGCTTATTTGACTCTTGTTGTTTTATTAATTACATCAGGAAATGGACTGTGTCTGGTAAATGCTTTAGCTTTTAATTTTCAATCGTTTAATTATATAGCTTTCCAATGGGCACAAATGCATGCCAAGCACTTTTGTGTGTACCTAGGGGAACACAGGCTCCCCATTGAAAATAAAATTATAATAGCAGCTCAAGACATAGGATAACAATACAGCCCTGGTCTCGTATATATAAAAGGGCATGCTGCCAAGTCTGCCGAATCCAACACTTGTGGTCAGCTACATACACTGTATCAGGTTCTCAGGATCACCGTTATTCATTAAGGTCTTTTGTTTTAATTTCTTTTTTTCTTGCTGTTATTTGCTGTTTTATGAGCAGAACAGGCCCTGACCTAGTTATTCCCACAGAACACACTGATACACTCATTATGTGTGTGCTAATTCTTAGCGTGTTTGCAAAGTTCTAAACTGTGAGTATCGATCCTATTCCTGTAGCAAGAAATACTTGGGTTTTGTTCTGGATAACAGTGCACTTGCTTGTTGTGGAGGGGGGTGTAGAGTAAATAAACCCAGGCCCGGCCGTGTGGCTGGACATTGCGAGCAGGAGTAGCCATTCCATTAAGCTTAATTAGCCACATGCCATTAGTGGCTATGCAGCTTCTGCAGATGGCGATGGCATTCTAAGCAGTGCATGGCTGTGCCAACACATGGATATCTTGGTATGAGTTGGGTATGGGTGACCGGCGCTTGTGATCTCACTGGTAACTATACCGACGCCAGGATTCCCGGGGATTAGAATGCCGGCGGGGGTGATGAGCACAATGAAGCCCCTTGCGGGCTCCGTGGCTCGCTGTGCTCACGAGTGGGAATAGTTCCTGTTAGTCGGCATGCCGACTGTTGGGGTTAAGGTGTGTGGGGATGTAGGTGTAGATATTGTGACTGGCGGTCTCCTGACCGCCGGTCATATAACTACATCTCCTCGGTATTGCTGTTAAATTACAGTAGGTGCACTGATATTTCTACTCATGACTAAAGCTGTATGCTCATTAGACGATTTTTGTTAACAATGTGGCCGATTCCGACGGATCGTAATAACACTTTGCTAAAATCATACAGTGTGTAGGCACTATGTCACTGACAACGCACACTCCTGCACGACGTCAGCACATTGCCCGTCAGACCTGCATGAGGCTCAATCTGGCAACATCACCGGTGAGGGCCATGGCACCCGCACCCCCCCCCCCCCCCCTACTGCCATCACTTTGTCGCTGCCGACATCGGCAAGTGTGTATGCCGCATACCTCCCAACTGTCCTGATTTTTTGCGGGACAGTCCCATTTTTTGGGTCTGTCTCACCCACGGGCCACAGTGTCCCGCAATCGGGGGGGGGGGGGGGGGCAGTTGGGAGGCTCCCTAGCACTCGCTGCTCTGCTTAGTTCAGAGCAGAGCAGCTGTGAATAGACGCTGTGCGTCTATTCCAGTGAGGCAGAGGGACTGGAGGCATGGCCAGCAGCTCACAGAGCGCTGGCCATGCCCTCACTGTGATGAAAATTGGAGGCGTGGCTCGTGATCGCATCATTCACGTGATGCCACGCCCCCTTTTCAATAGTCCACGCCCCTTTTCAATAGGCTGTGCCACGCCAGGAGTCCTGGCTTCAAGCCTCCAAATGTTGGAAGGTATGATGCCGGGTCCCATCGCCACTGATGCCGTGCTGGGTACACATTATCTAATGTGTACCCAGCATTACTCAAGGAACACAAATACCTAAATCATCCCTCTACTGGTCCCCGGCAAACATTGACTCCTACACCTAGATAATATAGCAGAAATATAAGCACATCCCTACATATTGAGGTGCTCATTAGGGACCAAATTAATTTTATGCTGCATCGCTTGCACTTTGCAAATGACCTCCAGTGTAAGCGTAATAGTCTCTGATATGCTCTGTCATTCTATGATGTACTGTAATGCTTTATGCTAGTAATACCCCTTGTCACAGAACACTGTGTAAAGCCTATGGCAAACTGCGGCTCACCAACTATTGTTGGACTACCATTCCCAGGATGGTCTGTCTGGTAGGGCATGCAGGGAGTTTTATTTTTATAGCAGACAGAGGGGGTAATTCAGACCTGATCGCTCGCTAGCATTTTTTGCAGCACTGCGATCAGGTCAGAACTGCGCATGCGTATGTACTGCAATGCGCAGGCACATCACACAGGTACAAAGAGGACTGCCGACCAGCGATGGGTTTGAGCGAAGAATCCATTCGCACAGGCAATCGCAACGAGATTGACAGGAAGAAGCCATTTGTGGGTGGTAACTGACCGTTTTCAGGGAGTGGTTGGAAAAATGCAGGCGTGTCCAAGCGTTTGCAGGGAGGGTTCCTGACGTCAATTCCGGTCCCGGACAGGCTGAAGTGATCGCAGCGGCTGAGTAAGTCCTGGGCTACTCAGAGACTGCACAAGATCTGTTTGTACAGCTCTACTACACATGCGTTCGCACACTTGCAAAGCGAAAATACACTCCCCTATGGGCGGCGACTATCTGTTCGCAGAAGTGCATAAAACCCCTAGTGTCACGATCCGGGTATCTGGACGCCATTACTTACCCTTCAGATGCCTCCTAAGGCTGGCTCAGCGTTCCAGGACCGGATCCCGCTGTTCCTGAGTTTCCACATGCAGAATGTCAGAGTGGTGATTTCATCAGCCGCGGCCTCCGCTGTGCCCGCGTGGTTAAATGTGCGCTTGTCAGTCTGGCGTCTCCTGTCTCCTGTGGCCGACGTCGCCATTACTGTTTCAATTCTCACATGGATTACAAACCAAACTTCCCTCCAAGTGTCTGCATGGGCGCAGCCATCTTGGATTTTGTCATCTGATCATTTCCACCAATCTGCTGTCTGTATTGTTGATTTGCATAATTGCCTAGCCAACCCCTTCCTTGCTGCAGGTATAAGTAAGCTGTGCCTGAGCAAGGAAGGCGTCAGTGCTTTGGTTGTCTAACCTAGTTCCAGTTTGTCTCTCTCCTGTGGTTGTCTTCCAGGTTCCAGCTCCTGTCTCCAGACTTCTGCTATAGAGACCCGCACCAGCATTCCATCTGCGGTGTAGCCTGACTCTCCGATCCATTCTGGACTCACCTGTTTCCAGTTATCAATCACCTGCTTCCAGCCCAGCTTCCAGCAGTGTACAGCTTCTCTTAAAGGGCCGGTGTCCTTTCTGCAGTTTACCACTCTCCACCGGTATTATTATTTCACCGCTCTCAAACTCCAAACTTCATTATCAATCACCTGCTTCCAGCCCAGCTTCCAGCAGTGTACAGCTTCTCTTAAAGGGCCGGTGTCCTTTCTGCAGTTTACCACTCTCCACCGGTATTATTATTTCACCGCTCTCAAACTCCACACTTCATTATTATTTCATCGCTCTCAAGTTCGTTTATTATTTAACTGGTTCCAGCCAGTATCCACTCCGTACCAACAACAGTCTGGTTCCAGCCAGTATCCACAGCAGCCGTTTTATCTTCAGCAGCCCAGCCTTTCCTGGAACACCAGCTGGTACGATCCTGGGTTCTCTCCATTGCTACAGTCAGGCCTGGTAAGGACTTTCCAACTAGAAGATTATTAGAACTGTCTCACACTACCAGTGCCTGTGGCCCTTGCCACCCTGTAGTACCCAGGAATTGTATTTATCCTCTGTTGACTTTTATGTTTCCTTTACTGCTGCTGTGTTACGGAGTTTGTCATAATAAACATCATTGACTTTTATCCTGGTTGTCGTGGTCACGCCTTCGGGCAGTTATTCTACATGTTACTTACATGTCTAGGGGTCTGATACAACCTCCCAGGTTCCGTTACATCTCAGCCCCTACAACTGAGGCTGCCTCCCGTCAGCTCAGGCCCTCAGTTGTGACACCTAGCAAGCGATCAGGTCTGAATTAGGCCCAGAGTCTCAAAGGTTGCCTATTTTTGCTAGACATTGTAGTTATACTCAGAGCCATAATTAGCTTTTTTGGTGCCCTGTGCCAGGGAGAGAATTGGTGCCCTCCTCCCCCCATTTTTTCAGTAGGGACATAAGGCGCATGCCTCTTGGGGAAGGGGCATAACAAGATTGATGCTAGAGAAAGCCCATGCTATCTCACACACAAACAAACACACACACACACACACAAATAAATAATACACACACACATCTATCGACCACTGCAAGAAAATGGATTTGGACACAAATCCTCTTTATACCACATTCATGCACTTAACTTGAGAGCTTGTTACAATACCCTTTATTAAATAACACATTTCAATTTACTGCCATAACCAGGATTCAAAACCCATAACCTGTTGAATTCTAATCAAACTCCCTACTCATTGAGCTATTTGATCCTGCAGAAAAACTATGAACATTATATATGAAGCTACTGGTACTTTGTAAAAAAAATAATCAGCATTGCAATTGAGCAGATCTATGTAATGTGCAGCCACACATCCAATTTCTTGCAGCCACACACTACATAGATCTGCTCAGCTGCAATGCTGATAATTTTTTCACAAAGTACAAGGAAAGTTTCAAATAGTTAGAATTCTCTAGCTTAGAATGATCTACCTTTCTATGCAAGGGCAGATAGTTCAATGAATAGATTGTCTGACTGCAATGTCACAAACAATGGGTTTGAATTCTGGGTATGTCAGCATCTTGAAATGTAATAAAGGACAGTATGACTGAATAACAAAGAAATCTCAAGTTAAGTTCATGACTGTTGTATAGGTATTAGCAACAGAAGGGGTCAGGGTAGGAGACTGGAGCGGTCAGGAGATTCTGGGCTTCAAAAAGGGGAGAAGCTGCAACTGAAAGTAATTAAAACAGATAATTGACAAATGCCGCTAACAGCGCCACCTACCCTGCAGCGCTATGTGCAGTGGCACACCTAGTTACGGCACTATACTGATCATTTAAACACAGATTGCGTTTGCTATTCCCCACACCATAATCTTATTACCTCCCCACTACAAATCCTTATTATCTTTCCTTTGTAAATGGCAGAGACTGTGTTCACTAGACAAAATAAAAAATGAAAGATTCACATTTTGAAAACAAACCTGTGAACTGTGTACGTTCAATTAAGTTGGGACAGAACGTGCACTGCGGTATTTTTGGAGGTAATTTATTGAGTGTTTTGCATCAGAAAGCATAAATTTGTCTCCATTCATTTTCAGATGGACTGCAGAGCGCATCCCCCACGTGTTAAGGGTAAAAGAAGAGGCAGGCTTAATGAGCAATGTGCAGTGATATGTGGCGCTTGTCAATTAATCCTTTAAAATTCACTGCACCAGCATATACATTCACTTATACAACCCAGTCTACTTTAATTGGCTTGAAAGCACGGATGTGGTGTCCTAGGACGGGACCTATGACAAGATGCAACCAGTAGCTGTCACATCGCAGTAAAGTATGTTTTATTAACCAGTTTCCACCTTACCTTGCCTATTATAGGAAGATGACTGCTTGCTTAAAGTTGACAAAGAGATCCTTGACTACTGAATGTAAGCTGCTGGTCAGTATGTCTGTAATGATTCACATGATCGATACAGCTGGCAGATCAGAATATCCGCTTTGACATGTGTGAAAAGGTTTCTGTTCTGTTCCAATAACTATAGGATGATATATATTGTCTATTTATATATATTACATGAGAAGTGAATTGATGAGTTCTATGAATTCAGTAGAACATTTTAATATTTTATTGAGTACAGAGCCCGGATACAAAATTAATCTGAACAAAGTTTTCTGTTCAACACAAAACAAAAAAGTTGTTTTCGCACCGCACATATTTTTGCATTGAAGCTGCTCAGCAAGCAAACAAGTCCATTAGGAAAGGGTAATGCAGAGAGCCATTCACAGGTCTTCTTAATAACATTACAAAACATACCAAGCTTCATCAGCGATGTCTCAGAGATTCTCTTTACGCCTTTCTCAAGGTCGTGAAGTATTTTATCTATCACTATCAAATATAGATGAGGCCTGATCTAGAATGGGAAGCATAGTATTACTATCAAATTATCTTGATTGCCTAGATATGTTATAGAGTGACACAGTGTGTTCAAGGGGCGATATAAACTGCGGATGATAATGAAAACAGTCGCCAGCAGAAATGGACATATTGTGATTGGCTAATGCTGATTGGTTCTGCCTTCATTGCTCATGCATATATTATGCTTGTACTGTATGTGTTTAAGAAAGTACACTTCTCTTTGCTTCTATGCGAGATGGTATGTTGTTTCTTAAATATTAGAGAACTATTTGAAGGTTTAGTGATGTGCAATAATGAAGGCGTTTTCTGCAGACAAAAGAAATGAATGCAATATGTGTGTCTATGGGGGTATTAATGCAATATGTGTGTCTATGGGGGTATTAATGCAATGTGTGTATCTATGGGGGTATTAATGCAATGTGTGTATCTATGGGGGTATTAATGCAATGTGTGTATCTATGGGGGTATTAATGCAATGTGTGTATCTCTGGGGGTATTATTGCAATGTGTGTATCTATGGGGTATTAATGCAATATGTGTGTATCTATGGGGTATTAATGCAATGTGTGTATCTATGGGGGTATTAATGCAATGTGTGTATCTATGGGGTATTAATGCAATGTGTTTATCTAGGGGGGTATTAATGCAATATGTGTGTATATGGGGGTATTAATGCAATGTGTGTATCTATGGGGGTATTAATGCAATGTATCTATGGGGGTATTAATGCAATATGTGTGTATATGGGGGTATTAATTCAATGTGTGTATCTATGGGGGTATTAATGCAATGTGTGTATCTATGGGGTATTAATGAAATATGTGTGTCTATGGGGGTATTAATGCAATGTGTGTATCTTTGGGGTATTAATGCAATGTGTGTATCTATGGTGGTATTAATGCAATATGTGTGTCTATAGGGGTAGTAATGCAATGTGTGTATCTATGGGTACATTAATGCAATGTGTTTATCTATGGGGTTAGGTATTAATGCAATGTGTGTATCTATGGGGTTAGGTATTAATGCAATGTGTGTATCTTTGGGGGTATTAATGCAATATGTGTGTCTACTGGATTTGGCTGTTAAATTTACCTTAAATAATTCTGTTTGGTCCTGAATGACCAACCCGTGGCACCCCTGCAAGTGCCCAGCAGCACCCGAGGGTGCCACAGCACCCAGTTTGGAAACCACTACATTAATGTAATATATACAGTTTATGTTTGGGTTGAGCAGGGGGCAAGATAAATGCACCAAATCTGTTGCGTATCAATGTCAAATACAGTATGTGTGGGGTATAAATTTAATGTGGCTGCATAGGTCATTTATGTATTGTGGGCAGGGTCGGACTGGCCCACAGGGGCACAGGGGAAACCACCGGTGGGCCCCACTGCCTGGGGGCCCCTCCTCCTCCTCTAGTGATCAGGTTCCAGACTGTGTTCTTGAATTATATAGGGATGTGCACTTGAAATTTTTCGGGTTTTGTGTTTTGGTTTTGGGTTCGGTTCCGCGGCCGTGTTTTGGGTTCGACCGCGTTTTGGCAAAACCTCACCGAATTTTTTTTGTCGGATTCGGGTGTGTTTTGGATTCGGGTGTTTTTTTCAAAAAACCCTAAAAAACAGCTTAAATCATAGAATTTGGGGGTCATTTTGATCCCAAAGTATTATTAACCTCAAAAACCATAATTTCCACTCATTTTCAGTCTATTCTGAATACCTCACACCTCACAATATTATTTTTAGTCCTAAAATTTGCACCGAGGTCGCTGGATGACTAAGCTAAGCGACCCTAGTGGCCGACACAAACACCTGGCCCATCTAGGAGTGTCACTGCAGTGTCACGCAGGATGGCCCTTCCAAAAAACACTCCCCAAACAGCACATGACGCAAAGAAAAAAAGAGGCGCAATGAGGTAGCTGTGTGAGTAAGCTAAGCGACCCTAGTGGCCGACACAAACACCGGGCCCATCTAGGAGTGGCACTGCAGTGTCACGCAGGATGGCCCTTCCAAAAAACACTCCCCAAACAGCACATGACGCAAAGAAGAAAAAAAGAGGCGCAATGAGGTAGCTGTGTGAGTAAGCTAAGCGACCCTAGTGGCCGACACAAACACCTGGCCCATCTAGGAGTGGCACTGCAGTGTCACGCAGGATGGCCCTTCCAAAAAACACTCCCCAAACAGCACATGACGCAAAGAAGAGAAAAAGAGGCGCAATGAGGTAGCTGTGTGAGTAAGATAAGCGACCCTAGTGGCCGACACAAACACCTGGCCCATCTAGGAGTGGCACTGCAGTGTCACGCAGGATGGCCCTTCCAAAAAACACTCCCCAAACAGCACATGACGCAAAGAAGAAAAAAAGAGGCGCAATGAGGTAGCTGTGTGAGTAAGATAAGCGACCCTAGTGGCCGACACAAACACCTGGCCCATCTAGGAGTGGCACTGCAGTGTCACGCAGGATGGCCCTTCCAAAAAACACTCCCCAAACAGCACATGACGCAAAGAAGAAAAAAAGAGGCGCAATGAGGTAGCTGTGTGAGTAAGCTAAGCGACCCTAGTGGCCGACACTAACACCTGGCCCATCTAGGAGTGGCACTGCAGTGTCACGCAGGATGGCCCTTCCAAAAAACACTCCCCAAACAGCACATGACGCAAAGAAGAAAAAAAGAGGCGCAATGAGGTAGCTGTGTGAGTAAGCTAAGCGACCCTAGTGGCCGACACAAACACCTGGCCCATCTAGGAGTGGCACTGCAGTGTCACGCAGGATGGCCCTTCCAAAAAACACTCCCCAAACAGCACATGACGCAAAGAAGAAAAAAAGAGGCGCAATGAGGTAGCTGTGTGAGTAAGATAAGCGACCCTAGTGGCCGACACAAACACCTGGCCCATCTAGGAGTGGCACTGCAGTGTCACGCAGGATGGCCCTTCCAAAAAACACTCCCCAAACAGCACATGACGCAAAGAAGAAAAAAAGGCGCAATGAGGTAGCTGTGTGAGTAAGCTAAGCGACCCTAGTGGCCGACACTAACACCTGGCCCATCTAGGAGTGGCACTGCAGTGTCACGCAGGATGGCCCTTCCAAAAAACACTCCCCAAACAGCACATGACGCAAAGAAGAAAAAAAGAGGCGCAATGAGGTAGCTGTGTGAGTAAGCTAAGCGACCCTAGTGGCCGACACAAACACCTGGCCCATCTAGGAGTGGCACTGCAGTGTCACGCAGGATGGCCCTTCCAAAAAACACTCCCCAAACAGCACATGACGCAAAGAAGAAAAAAAGAGGCGCAATGAGGTAGCTGTGTGAGTAAGCTAAGCGACCCTAGTGGCCGACACAAACACCTGGCCCATCTAGGAGTGGCACTGCAGTGTCACGCAGGATGGCCCTTCCAAAAAACACTCCCCAAACAGCACATGACGCAAAGAAGAAAAAAAGAGGCGCAATGAGGTAGCTGTGTGAGTAAGATAAGCGACCCTAGTGGCCGACACAAACACCTGGCCCATCTAGGAGTGGCACTGCAGTGTCACGCAGGATGGCCCTTCCAAAAAACACTCCCCAAACAGCACATGACGCAAAGAAAAATGAAAGAAAAAAGAGGTGCAAGATGGAATTGTCCTTGGGCCCTCCCACCCACCCTTATGTTGTATAAACAGGACATGCACACTTTAACCAACCCATCATTTCAGTGACAGGGTCTGCCACACGACTGTGACTGAAATGACGGGTTGGTTTGGACCCCCACCGAAAAAGAAGCAATTAATCTCTCCTTGCACAAACTGGCTCTACAGAGGCAAGATGTCCACCTCATCATCATCCTCCGATATATCACCGAGTACATCCCGCTCCTCACAGATTATCAGTTCGTCCCCACTGGAATCCACCATCTCAGCTCCCTGTGTACTTTGTGGAGGCAATTGCTGCTGGTCAATGTCTCCACGGAGGAATTGATTATAATTCATTTTAATGAACATCATCTTCTCCACATTTTCTGGAAGTAACCTCGTACGCAGATTGCTGACAAGGTGAGCGGCGGCACTAAACACTAGAGATGAGCGGGTTCGGTTTCTCTGAATCCGAACCCGCCAGAACTTCATGTTTTTTTTCACGGGTCCGAGCGACTCGGATCTTCCCGCCTTGCTCGGTTAACCCGAGCGCGCCCGAACGTCATCATGACGCTGTCGGATTCTCGCGAGGCTCGGATTCTATCGCGAGACTCGGATTCTATATAAGGAGCCGCGCGTCGCCGCCATTTTCACACGTGCATTGAGATTGATAGGGAGAGGACGTGGCTGGCGTCCTCTCCGTTTAGAATAGATTAGAGAGACACTTGATTTACTAATTTTGGGGAGCATTAGGAGTACTCACTACTCAGTACAGTGCAGAGTTTTGCTGATAGTGACCAGTGACCACCAGTTTTATTTATAATCCGTTCTCTGCCTGAAAAAAGCGATACACAGCACACAGTGACTCAGTCACATACCATATCTGTGTGCACTGCTCAGGCTCAGGCCAGTGTGCTGCATCATCTATATATATAATATTATATATATCTGTCTGACTGCTCAGCTCACACAGCTTATAATTGTGGGGGAGACTGGGGAGCACTACTGCAGTGCCAGTTATAGGTTATAGCAGGAGCCAGGAGTACATAATATATTATATAGTGAGTGACCACCAGACACACAGTGCAGTTTATTTAATATATCCGTTCTCTGCCTGAAAAAAGCGATACACACAGTGACTCAGTCAGTCACATACCATATCTGTGTGCACTGCTCAGGCTCAGGCCAGTGTGCTGCATCATCTATATATATTATATATCTGTCTGACTGCTCAGCTCACACAGCTTATAATTGTGGGGGAGACTGGGGAGCACTACTGCAGTGCCAGTTATAGGTTATAGCAGGAGCCAGGAATACATAATATTATATTAAAATTAAACAGTGCACACTTTTGCTGCAGGAGTGCCACTGCCAGTGTGACTAGTGACCAGTGACCTGACCACCAGTATATATAATATTAGTAGTATACTATCTCTTTATCAACCAGTCTATATTAGCAGCAGACACAGTACAGTGTGGTAGTTCACGGCTGTGGCTACCTCTGTGTCGGCACTCGGCAGCCCGTCCATAATTGTATATACCACCTAACCGTGGTTTTTTTTTCTTTCTTTATACATACATACTAGTTACGAGTATACTATCTCTTTATCAACCAGTCTATATATTAGCAGCAGACACAGTACAGTGCGGTAGTTCACGGCTGTGGCTACCTCTGTGTCGGCACTCGGCAGCCCGTCCATAATTGTATATACCACCTAACCGTGGTTTTTTTTTCTTTCTTTATACATACATACTAGTTACGAGTATACTATCTCTTTATCAACCAGTCTATATATTAGCAGCAGACACAGTACAGTGCGGTAGTTCACGGCTGTGGCTACCTCTGTGTCGGCACTCGGCAGCCCGTCCATAATTGTATATACCACCTAACCGTGGTTTTTTTTTCTTTCTTTATACATACATACTAGTTACGAGTATACTATCTCTTTATCAACCAGTCTATATATTAGCAGCAGACACAGTACAGTGCGGTAGTTCACGGCTGTGGCTACCTCTGTGTCGGCACTCGGCAGCCCGTCCATAATTGTATATACCACCTAACCGTGGTTTTTTTTTCTTTCTTTATACATACATACTAGTTACGAGTATACTATCTCTTTATCAACCAGTCTATATTAGCAGCAGACACAGTACAGTGCGGTAGTTCACGGCTGTGGCTACCTCTGTGTCGGCACTCGGCAGCCCGTCCATAATTGTATATACCACCTAACCGTGGTTTTTTTTTCTTTCTTTATACATACATACTAGTTACGAGTATACTATCTCTTTATCAACCAGTCTATATATTAGCAGCAGACACAGTACAGTGCGGTAGTTCACGGCTGTGGCTACCTCTGTGTCGGCACTCGGCAGCCCGTCCATAATTGTATATACCACCTAACCGTGGTTTTTTTTTCTTTCTTTATACATACATACTAGTTACGAGTATACTATCTCTTTATCAACCAGTCTATATTAGCAGCAGACACAGTACAGTGCGGTAGTTCACGGCTGTGGCTACCTCTGTGTCGGCACTCGGCAGCCCGTCCATAATTGTATATACCACCTAACCGTGGTTTTTTTTTCTTTCTTTATACATACATACTAGTTACGAGTATACTATCTCTTTATCAACCAGTCTATATATTAGCAGCAGACACAGTACAGTGCGGTAGTTCACGGCTGTGGCTACCTCTGTGTCGGCACTCGGCAGCCCGTCCATAATTGTATATACCACCTAACCGTGGTTTTTTTTTCTTTCTTTATACATACATACTAGTTACGAGTATACTATCTCTTTATCAACCAGTCTATATATTAGCAGCAGACACAGTACAGTGCGGTAGTTCACGGCTGTGGCTACCTCTGTGTCGGCACTCGGCAGCCCGTCCATAATTGTATACTAGTATCCAATCCATCCATCTCCATTGTTTACCTGAGGTGCCTTTTAGTTGTGCCTATTAAAATATGGAGAACAAAAATGTTGAGGTTCCAAAATTAGGGAAAGATCAAGATCCACTTCCACCTCGTGCTGAAGCTGCTGCCACTAGTCATGGCCGAGACGATGAAATGCCAGCAACGTCGTCTGCCAAGGCCGATGCCCAATGGCATAGTACAGAGCATGTCAAAACCAAAACACCAAATATCAGTAAAAAAAGGACTCCAAAACCTAAAATAAAATTGTCGGAGGAGAAGCGTAAACTTGCCAATATGCCATTTACCACACGGAGTGGCAAGGAACGGCTGAGGCCCTGGCCTATGTTCATGGCTAGTGGTTCAGCTTCACATGAGGATGGAAGCACTCAGCCTCTCGCTAGAAAACTGAAAAGACTCAAGCTGGCAAAAGCACCGCAAAGAACTGTGCGTTCTTTGAAATCCCAAATCCACAAGGAGAGTCCAATTGTGTCGGTTGCGATGCCTGACCTTCCCAACACTGGACGTGAAGAGCATGCGCCTTCCACCATTTGCACGCCCCCTGCAAGTGCTGGAAGGAGCACCCGCAGTCCAGTTCCTGATAGTCAGATTGAAGATGTCAGTGTTGAAGTACACCAGGATGAGGAGGATATGGGTGTTGCTGGCGCTGGGGAGGAAATTGACCAGGAGGATTCTGATGGTGAGGTGGTTTGTTTAAGTCAGGCACCCGGGGAGACACCTGTTGTCCGTGGGAGGAATATGGCCGTTGACATGCCAGGTGAAAATACCAAAAAAATCAGCTCTTCGGTGTGGAGGTATTTCACCAGAAATGCGGACAACAGGTGTCAAGCCGTGTGTTCCCTTTGTCAAGCTGTAATAAGTAGGGGTAAGGACGTTAACCACCTCGGAACATCCTCCCTTATACGTCACCTGCAGCGCATTCATAATAAGTCAGTGACAAGTTCAAAAACTTTGGGTGACAGCGGAAGCAGTCCACTGACCAGTAAATCCCTTCCTCTTGTAACCAAGCTCACGCAAACCACCCCACCAAATCCCTCAGTGTCAATTTCCTCCTTCCCCAGGAATGCCAATAGTCCTGCAGGCCATGTCACTGGCAATTCTGACGAGTCCTCTCCTGCCTGGGATTCCTCCGATGCATCCTTGCGTGTAACGCCTACTGCTGCTGGCGCTGCTGTTGTTGCCGCTGGGAGTCGATGGTCATCCCAGAGGGGAAGTCGTAAGCCCACTTGTACTACTTCCAGTAAGCAATTGACTGTTCAACAGTCCTTTGCGAGGAAGATGAAATATCACAGCAGTCATCCTACTGCAAAGCGGATAACTGAGTCCTTGACAACTATGTTGGTGTTAGACGTGCGTCCGGTATCCGCCGTTAGTTCACAGGGAACTAGACAATTTATTGAGGCAGTGTGCCCCCGTTACCAAATACCATCTAGGTTCCACTTCTCTAGGCAGGCGATACCGAGAATGTACACGGACGTCAGAAAAAGACTCACCAGTGTCCTAAAAAATGCAGTTGTACCCAATGTCCACTTAACCACGGACATGTGGACAAGTGGAGCAGGGCAGGGTCAGGACTATATGACTGTGACAGCCCACTGGGTAGATGTATGGACTCCCGCCGCAAGAACAGCAGCGGCGGCACCAGTAGCAGCATCTCGCAAACGCCAACTCTTTCCTAGGCAGGCTACGCTTTGTATCACCGCTTTCCAGAATACGCACACAGCTGAAAACCTCTTACGGCAACTGAGGAAGATCATCGCGGAATGGCTTACCCCAATTGGACTCTCCTGTGGATTTGTGGCATCGGACAACGCCAGCAATATTGTGTGTGCATTAAATATGGGCAAATTCCAGCACGTCCCATGTTTTGCACATACCTTGAATTTGGTGGTGCAGAATTTTTTAAAAAACGACAGGGGCGTGCAAGAGATGCTGTCGGTGGCCAGAAAAATTGCGGGACACTTTCGGCGTACAGGCACCACGTACAGAAGACTGGAGCACCACCAAAAACTACTGAACCTGCCCTGCCATCATCTGAAGCAAGAAGTGGTAACGAGGTGGAATTCAACCCTCTATATGCTTCAGAGGTTGGAGGAGCAGCAAAAGGCCATTCAAGCCTATACAATTGAGCACGATATAGTAGGTGGAATGCACCTGTCTCAAGTGCAGTGGAGAATGATTTCAACGTTGTGCAAGGTTCTGATGCCCTTTGAACTTGCCACACGTGAAGTCAGTTCAGACACTGCCAGCCTGAGTCAGGTCATTCCCCTCATCAGGCTTTTGCAGAAGAAGCTGGAGGCATTGAAGAAGGAGCTAAAAGGGAGCGATTCCGCTAGGCATGTGGGACTTGTGGATGCAGCCCTTAATTCGCTTAACAAGGATTCACGGGTGGTCAATCTGTTGAAATCAGAGCACTACATTTTGGCCACCGTGCTCGATCCTAGATTTAAAGCCTACCTTGGATCTCTCTTTCCGGCAGACACAGGTCTGCTGGGGTTGAAAGACCTGCTGGTGACAAAATTGTCAAGTCAAGCGGAACGCGACCTGTCAACATCTCCTCCTTCACATTCTCCCGCAACTGGGGGTGCGAGGAAAAGGCTCAGAATTCCGAGCCCACCCGCTGGCGGTGATGCAGGGCAGTCTGGAGCGACTGCTGATGCTGACATCTGGTCCGGACTGAAGGACCTGACAACGATTACGGACATGTCGTCTACTGTCACTGCATATGATTCTCTCAACATTGATAGAATGGTGGAGGATTATATGAGTGACCGCATCCAAGTAGGCACGTCACACAGTCCGTACTTATACTGGCAGGAAAAAGAGGCAATTTGGAGGCCCTTGCACAAACTGGCTTTATTCTACCTAAGTTGCCCTCCCACAAGTGTGTACTCCGAAAGAGTGTTTAGTGCCGCCGCTCACCTTGTCAGCAATCGGCGTACGAGGTTACATCCAGAAAATGTGGAGAAGATGATGTTCATTAAAATGAATTATAATCAATTACTCCGCGGAGACATTGACCAGCAGCAATTGCCTCCACAAAGTACACAGGGAGCTGAGATGGTGGATTCCAGTGGAGACGAATTGATAATCTGTGAGGAGGGGGATGTACACGGTGATATATCGGAGGGTGAAGATGAGGTGGACATCTTGCCTCTGTAGAGCCAGTTTGTGCAAGGAGAAATTAATTGCTTCTTTTTTGGGGGGGGTCCAAACCAACCCGTCATATCAGTCACAGTCGTGTGGCAGACCCTGTCACTGAAATGATGGGTTGGTTAAAGTGTGCATGTCCTGTTTTGTTTATACAACATAAGGGTGGGTGGGAGGGCCCAAGGACAATTCCATCTTGCACCTCTTTTTTCTTTTCTTTTTCTTTGCATCATGTGCTGATTGGGGAGGGTTTTTTGGAAGGGACATCCTGCGTGACACTGCAGTGCCACTCCTAGATGGGCCCGGTGTTTGTGTCGGCCACTAGGGTCGCTAATCTTACTCACACAGTCAGCTACCTCATTGCGCCTCTTTTTTTCTTTGCGTCATGTGCTGTTTGGGGAGGGTTTTTTGGAAGGGACATCCTGCGTGACACTGCAGTGCCACTCCTAGATGGGCCCGGTGTTTGTGTCGGCCACTAGGGTCGCTAATCTTACTCACACAGTCAGCTACCTCATTGCGCCTCTTTTTTTCTTTGCGTCATGTGCTGTTTGGGGAGGGTTTTTTGGAAGGGACATCCTGCGTGACACTGCAGTGCCACTCCTAGATGGGCCCGGTGTTTGTGTCGGCCACTAGGGTCGCTAATCTTACTCACACAGCTACCTCATTGCGCCTCTTTTTTTCTTTGCGTCATGTGCTGTTTGGGGAGGGTTTTTTGGAAGGGACATCCTGCGTGACACTGCAGTGCCACTCCTAGATGGGCCCGGTGTTTGTGTCGGCCACTAGGGTCGCTAATCTTACTCACACAGCTACCTCATTGCGCCTCTTTTTTTCTTTGCGTCATGTGCTGTTTGGGGAGGGTTTTTTGGAAGGGACATCCTGCGTGACACTGCAGTGCCACTCCTAGATGGGCCCGGTGTTTGTGTCGCCCACTAGGGTCGCTAATCTTACTCACACAGTCAGCTACCTCATTGCGCCTCTTTTTTTCTTTGCGTCATGTGCTGTTTGGGGAGGGTTTTTTGGAAGGGACATCCTGCGTGACACTGCAGTGCCACTCCTAGATGGGCCCGGTGTTTGTGTCGGCCACTAGGGTCGCTAATCTTACTCACACAGCTACCTCATTGCGCCTCTTTTTTTCTTTGCGTCATGTGCTGTTTGGGGAGGGTTTTTTGGAAGGGACATCCTGCGTGACACTGCAGTGCCACTCCTAGATGGGCCCGGTGTTTGTGTCGGCCACTAGGGTCGCTAATCTTACTCACACAGCTACCTCATTGCGCCTCTTTTTTTCTTTGCGTCATGTGCTGTTTGGGGAGGGTTTTTTGGAAGGGACATCCTGCGTGACACTGCAGTGCCACTCCTAGATGGGCCCGGTGTTTGTGTCGGCCACTAGGGTCACTAATCTTACTCACACAGTCAGCTACCTCATTGCGCCTCTTTTTTTCTTTGCGTCATGTGCTGTTTGGGGAGGGTTTTTTGGAAGGGACATCCTGCGTGACACTGCAGTGCCACTCCTAGATGGGCCCGGTGTTTGTGTCGGCCACTAGGGTCGCTAATCTTACTCACACAGCTACCTCATTGCGCCTCTTTTTTTCTTTGCGTCATGTGCTGTTTGGGGAGGGTTTTTTGGAAGGGACATCCTGCGTGACACTGCAGTGCCACTCCTAGATGGGCCCGGTGTTTGTGTCGGCCACTAGGGTCGCTTATCTTACTCACACAGCGACCTCGGTGCAAATTTTAGGACTAAAAATAATATTGTGAGGTGTGAGGTATTCAGAATAGACTGAAAATGAGTGTAAATTATGGTTTTTGAGGTTAATAATACTTTGGGATCAAAATGACCCCCAAATTCTATGATTTAAGCTGTTTTTTAGTGTTTTTTGAAAAAAACACCCGAATCCAAAACACACCCGAATCCGACAAAAATAATTCGGTGAGGTTTTGCCAAAACGCGTTCGAACCCAAAACACGGCCGCGGAACCGAACCCAAAACCAAAACACAAAACCCGAAAAATTTCAGGCGCTCATCTCTACTAAACACTCTTTCGGAGTACACACTTGTGGGAGGGCAACTTAGGTAGAATAAAGCCAGTTTGTGCAAGGGCCTCCAAATTGCCTCTTTTTCCTGCCAGTATAAGTACGGACTGTCTGACGTGCCTACTTGGATGCGGTCACTCATATAATCCTCCACCATTCTTTCAATGGTGAGAGAATCATATGCAGTGACAGTAGACGACATGTCCGTAATCGTTGTCAGGTCCTTCAGTCCGGACCAGATGTCAGCATCAGCAGTTGCTCCAGACTGCCCTGCATCACCGCCAGCGGGTGGGCTCGGAATTCTGAGCCTTTTCCTCGCACCCCCAGTTGCGGGAGAATGTGAAGGAGGAGATGTTGACAGGTCGCGTTCCGCTTGACTTGACAATTTTGTCACCAGCAGGTCTTTGAACCCCAGCAGACTTGTGTCTGCCGGAAAGAGAGATCCAAGGTAGGTTTTAAATCTAGGATCGAGCACGGTGGCCAAAATGTAGTGCTCTGATTTCAACAGATTGACCACCCGTGAATCCTTGTTAAGCGAATTAAGGGCTCCATCCACAAGTCCCACATGCCTAGCGGAATCGCTCCCTTTTAGCTCCTCCTTCAATGCCTCCAGCTTCTTCTGCAAAAGCCTGATGAGGGGAATGACCTGACTCAGGCTGGCAGTGTCTGAACTGACTTCACGTGTGGCAAGTTCAAAAGGTTGCAGAACCTTGCACAACGTTGAAATCATTCTCCACTGCGCTTGAGACAGGTACATTCCACCTCCTATATCGTGCTCAATTGTATAGGCTTAAATGGCCTTTTGCTGCTCCTCCAACCTCTGAAGCATATAGAGGGTTGAATTCCACCTCGTTACCACTTCTTGCTTCAGATGATGGCAGGGCAGGTTCAGTAGTTTTTGGTGGTGCTCCAGTCTTCTGTACGTGGTGCCTGTACGCCGAAAGTGTCCCGCAATTCTTCTGGCCACCGACAGCATCTCTTGCACGCCCCTGTCGTTTTTTAAAAAATTCTGCACCACCAAATTCAAGGTATGTGCAAAACATGGGACGTGCTGGAATTTGCCCATATTTAATGCACACACAATATTGCTGGCGTTGTCCGATGCCACAAATCCACAGGAGAGTCCAATTGGGGTAAGCCATTCCGCGATGATCTTCCTCAGTTGCCGTAAGAGGTTTTCAGCTGTGTGCGTATTCTGGAAACCGGTGATACAAAGCGTAGCCTGCCTAGGAAAGAGTTGGCGTTTGCGAGATGCTGCTACTGGTGCCGCCGCTGCTGTTCTTGCGGCAGGAGTCCATACATCTACCCAGTGGGCTGTCACAGTCATATAGTCCTGACCCTGCCCTGCTCCACTTGTCCACATGTCCGTGGTTAAGTGGACATTGGGTACAACTACATTTTTTAGGACACTGGTGAGTCTTTTTCTGACGTCCGTGTACATTCTCGGTATCGCCTGCCTAGAGAAGTGGAACCTAGATGGTATTTGGTAACGGGGGCACACTACCTCAAGAAATTGTCTAGTTCCCTGTGAACTAACGGCGGATACCGGACGCACGTCTAACACCAACATAGTTGTCAAGGCCTCAGTTATCCGCTTTGCAACAGGATGACTGCTGTGATATTTCATCTTCCTCGCAAAGGACTGTTGGACAGTCAATTGCTTGGTGGAAGTAGTAAAAGTGGGCTTACGACTTCCCCTCTGGGATGACCATCGACTCCCAGCAGCAACAACAGCAGCGCCAGCAGCAGTAGGCGTTACACGCAAGGATGCATCGGAGGAATCCCAGGCAGGAGAGGACTCGTCAGAATTGCCAGTGACATGGCCTGCAGGACTATTGGCATTCCTGGGGAAGGAGGAAATTGACACTGAGGGAGTTGGTGGGGTGGTTTGCGTGAGCTTGGTTACAAGAGGAAGGGATTTACTGGTCAGTGGACTGCTTCCGCTGTCGCCCAAAGTTTTTGAACTTGTCACTGACTTATTATGAATGCGCTGCAGGTGACGTATAAGGGAGGATGTTCCGAGGTGGTTAACGTCCTTACCCCTACTTATTACAGCTTGACAAAGGCAACACACGGCTTGACAAATGTTGTCCGCATTTCTGGTGAAATACTTCCACACCGAAGAGCTGATTTTTTTGGTATTTTCACCAGGCATGTCAACGGCCCTATTCCTCCCACGGACAACAGGTGTCTCCCCGGGTGCCTGACTTAAACAAACCACCTCACCATCAGAATCCTCCTTGTCAATTTCCTCCCCAGCGCCAGCAACACCCATATCCTCCTCATCCTGGTGTACTTCAACACTGACATCTTCAATCTGACTATCAGGAACTGGACTGCGGGTGCTCCTTCCAGCACTTGCAGGGGGCGTGCAAATGGTGGAAGGCGCATGCTCTTCACGTCCAGTGTTGGGAAGGTCAGGCATCGCAACCGACACAATTGGACTCTCCTTGTGGATTTGGGATTTCGAAGAACGCACAGTTCTTTGCGGTGCTTTTGCCAGCTTGAGTCTTTTCAGTTTTCTAGCGAGAGGCTGAGTGCTTCCATCCTCATGTGAAGCTGAACCACTAGCCATGAACATAGGCCAGGGCCTCAGCCGTTCCTTGCCACTCCGTGTGGTAAATGGCATATTGGCAAGTTTACGCTTCTCCTCCGACAATTTTATTTTAGATTTTGGAGTCCTTTTTTTACTGATATTTGGTGTTTTGGATTTTACATGCTCTGTACTATGACATTGGGCATCGGCCTTGGCAGACGACGTTGCTGGCATTTCATCGTCTCGGCCATGACTAGTGGCAGCAGCTTCAGCACGAGGTGGAAGTGGATCTTGATCTTTCCCTAATTTTGGAACCTCAACATTTTTGTTCTCCATATTTTAATAGGCACAACTAAAAAACACAGAGGTAGCTACAGCCGTGGACTACCGTACTGTGTCTGCTGCTAATATAGACTGGATGATAATGAGATGAAATCAATATATATTATATCACACTAGTACTGCAGCCGGACAGGTAGATATATTTAATATGTAATGACTGATGACGGACCTGCTGGACACTGTCAGCTCAGCAGCACCGCAGACTGCTACAGTAAGCTACTATAGTAGTATGTATAAAGAAGAAAGAAAAAAAAAACCACGGGTAGGTGGTATACAATTATGGATGGACGAGCGACTGCCGACACAGAGGTAGCTACAGCCGTGGACTACCGTACTGTGTCTGCTGCTAATATAGACTGGATGATAATGAGATGAAATCAATATATATATATATAATATCACTAGTACTGCAGCCGGACAGGTATATATATTTATTATGTAATGACTGATGACGGACCTGCTGGACATTGTCAGCTCAGCAGCACCGCAGACTGCTACAGTAAGCTACTATAGTAGTATGTATAAAGAAGAAGAAAAAAAAACCACGGGTAGGTGGTATACAATTATGGATGGACGAGCGACTGCCGACACAGAGGTAGCTACAGCCGTGGACTACCGTACTGTGTCTGCTGCTAATATAGACTGGATGATAATGAGATGAAATCAATATATATATATATAATATCACTAGTACTGCAGCCGGACAGGTATATATATTTATTATGTAATGACTGATGACGGACCTGCTGGACACTGTCAGCTCAGCAGCACCGCAGACTGCTACAGTAAGCTACTATAGTAGTATGTATAAAGAAGAAAGAAAAGAAAAAAACCACGGGTAGGTGGTATACAATATTATATATATATATATATATATATATATTATATACAATTATATATATATATATATATATATATTAAACTCACTGGTGGTGATTATTAAACTGGTGGTCAGGTCACTGGTCACACTATCAGCAACTTGCAAGTAGTACTCCTAAGCAGACAATCACAATATATATTATACTGGTGGTCAGTGTGGTCACAATGGCAGTGTGGCACTCTGGCAGCAAAAGTGTGCACTGTACGTTATATGTACTCCTGAGTCCTGCTCTCAGACTCTAACTGCTCCCCACTGTCAGTGTCTCCCCCACAAGCAGGGCCGGCGCTACCACTAGGCAGCTTTAGGCAGCTGCCTATGGGCGGAGACCACTGGAGGGCGGCACAGCACTGCACAGTGAATGAAACAACGAATGACCGATTTTTATTTTTTTTAAACACAGTCCGTAGCTCCAGCTGCGTTATGGCCCGTCTGCAGCAGCTGCCTCCTCCTTACATGTACAGTGACAGTGGAAGGCTGGCGGCTGGCTGCATGTAAAGGACGCTGAAGCAGGAGCGCACCGCGCAGCTCCTCTCAGGAAGCCGAGTTCTCAGCATGGGGAGGTAAACTAGACACTATCGGATTTGAGGTGAGGAGCATGGAGTGACCAAACAGGGCCAGAGGGAGGGCCAGTGCACACCGGGACCAGTGCCGGAACCTGACACAGCAATACAGGCAAACACCCAATTGGCTTTCTGCATGTAGTTTTTTAGGGTCTTATTTAAAAAAAAAAGAAAGAAAGCTGTCTTTTATTTCTCACAATGACCTGGTAGCGGCTAGTTTATGACCTGTGGGAGAGGGGAAATCAGGTGCATTCCGGAGCCCTCTGCTACAATTCATTCTAAGGCAGCAGCAGCGGCAGCAGGGAAATCCCTGCAAATGCATATCTCTCACTCACTGGTGCCGAGTCTCTCCCTATCTATGAGTCTGCACAGGGATCAGAAGAGCATGTGCTGAGCTCTGATTGGAAGAGCTCGGCACATGCTGATTAGAAGAGCCTCTGAATGGACAAGACTGACACGTGACCTGCTTTCCTTACCCCTGGAACATCGAGGATCTCTCGGCATGGTCCCCATCTGTGAGTAATCAGCCTGCCTCCTCTGTCCCCACGGTTAATGCTCATATTCCCATAGCTCCTGCCTATAGCTGCAACCCTCTTTTCACTGCTTCTGTCACTGTCTCTCTATATCCTCTGCCCACCATCTGTGTCCCCCTGTCTGCTCACCATCTGCCACCCCTCTCTCTGCCCACCATGTGTGTCCCCCCCCTTCTCTGCCCACCAGCTGCCTCCCCCTCTCTTTGCCCAGCATCTGTCCCCCCTCTCTGCCCACCATGTGTGTTCCCCCCCCTTCTCTGCCCACTAGCTGCCTCCCCCTCTTTGCCCAGCATCTGTCCCCCCTCTCTGCCCACCATCTATCTCCCCCCCACTCTGCCCACCATCTGTGTCCCCCACTCTGCCCACCATCTGTGTCCCCCTGTCTGCTCACCATCTGCCACCCCTCTCTCTGCCCACCATGTGTGTGTCCCCCTTCTCTGCCCACCAGCTGCCTCCCCCTCTCTTTGCCCAGCATCTGCCACCCCTCTCTCTGCCCACCATGTGTGTTCCCCCCTTCTCTGCCCACCAGCTGCCTCCCCCTCTCTCTGCCCAGCATCTGTCCCCCCTCTCTGCCCACCATCTGTCCCCCCCTCTTTGCCCACCATCTGTGTCCCCCTCTCTGCCCACCATCTGCCACTCTTCTCTGCCCACCATCTGCCAGCCCCTCTCTGCCCACCACCTATCTCCCCCCTCTCTCTGCCCACCATCTATCCTGCCCTCTCTCTGACCACCATCTGCCACCCCTTCTCTGCCCAGCATCTGTTCCCACTCTCTCCCCACCATCTGTCTCCCCCCTCTCTCTGACCACCATCTGTCTCCCCATACTCTCTGCCCACCATCTGTCTCCCCATACTCTCTGCCCACCATCTGTCTCCCCATACTCTCTGCCCACCATCTGTCTCCCCATACTCTCTGCCCACCATCTGTCTCCCCATACTCTCTGCCCACCATCTGTCTCCCCATACTCTCTGCCCACCATCTGTCTCTCCCCTTTCTCTGTCCAGCATCTGTCCCCACTCTCTACCTACCATCATCTCCCCCTACTCTCTGCCCACTATCTGTCTCCCCCCTCTGCCCAGCATCTGTCTCCCCCTCTTTGCCCACCATGTGCGTGTCACCCTTCTCTGCTCACCAGCTGCCTCCCACTCTCTGCCCAGCATCTGTCTCCCCTCTCTGCCCACCATCTGTGTCCCCCTGTCTGGCCACCATCTGTCCACCACCTCTCTCTGGCCAGAATCTGTCTGCCCCTTCTCTCTGCCTAGCATCTGTCCCCACCTCCACCCAGTATTTGTGTCCCCCCTTTCTGTTACAGTAACAAGTAACTAGAACTGTGGAGTGTGGCTCATGACTCAATTTAACTAGCAGTTTGCAACATATGGATAAACTTAGAGAAACATAATAGTACACAGTTATAACTTTAGAGGGTAGTTCATGATTTATTCCCTCTAGAGTAAAAAAATACCCTTTTTACACTACCAGCATATAACACAGGTTATTACACATGAACGTGCATAACCCGTGTTGCTGTGCGGTGTAAAAGATCGTCCATATTTGCCTGCACTGCTATGGAGCTGGGTGACAGGGAAGTGAAGAAACTTCACTCCCCCGTCACTATCCCCCCACCACCACCGGGTCGCCCGTCGGCCGTATCCGCAGTCGGGCAGCTTGGAGGCATATTGCAAAGTGTGTAGGGCCCTTAACAGTGAAATTAATTTGTAACATCTTTTCTTTATCAATTTAATTTAATTTGCACATTTTGTCACTGTTTTATGTTTTGTGTATATTTTGCCGTCTTAAATATATATAATAAAAGTTATATTTTAAAAATCAGTGGTCACTCCTACTAGGAGTGACTTATAGTTGTATAGAAGAATACAAGTGATCCGTGAGTGCCGCGTTAAGGAATACTTGCCCTCTTTCTGTTTACATATATAAACATTCTATTCCTGGGTGCACCTCTCTTGTGATAATAATAATAACATTCTATATTGACAATTGGGAAAGGATAGCATAAACGGTTAAGTCTGTGCGGACACTGTACTACCGTCCACCCCCATCTCTCTTCCCATATTCTGACTGCCCCCCTCTCTCTGCCCCCCCCCCCCCCCCACACTTTTCTGCCCGGCATCTGGCTGCCCCAATTATTTGGAAACCCCCCTTACAAAATCCTGCGTTTGCCACTGCCTCCTATTCTTTCAGAAACGAGAAGCAGCGAAGGATGTTGTGGGCGCTCCCAGCAAGTCTGTCTTTGTTGAACGTCAGTTACTGTGAGTCTTGTTCCTGCAATCTGCCGCCCCACACCTCCGCGATAGCAACACCCGGCACAGCTATATTCAGGCTGCTGCCGCAGTTCGCATGTGCTCCCAAGTCCCACAAATTACAAGCTGACACTGCAGCTCCCCCCGCGATTGGCTCACACATGATGCCCGCTCCGGCACTCCATCCCCCCTGAGATTGGGCTCCCGAATCAGTCACCTGCTCAGGTGGCGCATCTTGTTACCCGCTCGCTTCCCCCGGACCCCCCCCGCTGCGCGCGCAATTATGCCTCTGCTCCCGAATGTTACCTGCTGCCTCCCCGAGTACCCCCCCTCCGGCATCTTTTGACCAGCCCCCCCGCGCAATTGGGCTCCCGCATGTTACCCACTGCCTTCCCCTCCTCCTGCATCTTGTCAACAGTCCCCCCCCCGCACGCGCCAATTGGGCTCCCGCACCTTACCCGCTGCCTCTCCCCCACTGCCGCTGTTCACGATGACTGCAGCTGACAGCTAGCCGTCAGCTGCACCTGGGTGGGGTATCCTGTGCCACTGCCGTCGCTGTCGGCGTGTAACCTGCCGCACACTGTGACCCGCTTGCCTCCAGTGAGACCTGCGCCGACTCGCAGGTGGCTATTTGATTTTTTTTTTATACATGTGACTCCTCATAAAGACTCAGAGTGCCGCTGTTCCTTTCTTCAATAGTGTGTATATGTATATATTATATATATTATATATATAAAATATATATATATATATAGTTCCAAAGGTCCTGCACTCCAATAATAGAAAGAATAGCCGCTGATGCTGCACAATTCCATATACGTCAAAGGTTTGGCACTCGGCGTAATAAACACAGTAGACAGATTACAACAACGTTTCAGTGCTTTACCACTATCCTCAGGTTACCTTGTAATCTGTCTACTGCGTTTATTACGCTGAGTATATATACTGTACACAGATCCGGCGCTTTCCTTAGGCAGCTTTAAGCAGTGGCCCCTGATGGGGCAGACCCACTCTCCTCTCCCTATCCGAGGAGGATGACAATGGCTGTGAAACTTGTAGGAAGCCAACTTTACATCTGGGGGACTGGACAGTTGGTATTGGGGTGTGTGTGGGGAAGGGAGGGGGGGTGGAGAAGGAGGGGGTGGGGGGTGGCAGTAAGCAGATGGTTTGCCTAGGGTGCTCAGAAACCTTGCACCGGCCCTGCCCACAAGTCAGATAATACAGTCACACTATCTATCACTTCAGCAAGTAACTACTAGTACTCCTCCTAATGCTCCCCAAAATTACTACTGTGTCTCTCTCTACTGTCTCACTCTCTTCTCTATAAACGGAAAGGACGCCAGCCACGTCCTCTCCCTATGAATCTCAATGCACGTGTGAAAATGGCGGCGACGCGCGGCTCCTTATATAGAATCCGAGTCTCGCGATAGAATCCGAGCCTCGCGAGAATCCGACAGCGGGATGATGACGTTCGGGCGCGCTCGGGTTAACCGAGCAAGGCGGGAAGATCCGAGTCGCTCGGCCCCGTGTAAAAAAAACTGAAGTTCGGGCGGGTTCGGATTCCGAGGAACCGAACCCGCTCATCCCTAGAATTATACATTATACATATGTTACCTTATACTGCACAGGACTATGATGTATTCTCTACAGTGCATTGCCAATATATATCTGATACATTATCATGCTCGCACTAGCAGTATTTATATACTGTATTTGTCAAGGGGCCCAGCCCATGCACTCACTAATGGTTAGGCAATCCAGTGTAGCGGCTGGCCACACCCCCTCTGGAGACTGACCCCACCCCTAAACATGGGTCCCTCCCACTGCATTCCCGGGTAGGCCCTTCATGCCCCAGTCTGACACTGATTGTGGGGGCTGGTTGTGGCTTTTTGAGGTTTATGGGCAGGGCAGCACGGGACAACACCCAACCTCCTCATCTCTTTTCTCTACACTCCCGGGACCGTGGGCCTAATTCAGATCTGATCGTTGGCCTGTGTTTTTTGCTGTTCTGTGATCAGATAGTCACCGCCTCCAGGGGGGGGAGTGTATATTCTCCGTGCAAGTGAGCTGCAAAAATCCACTTTGTGCAGTCTGTGCGCAACCCAGGACTTACTCCTCCAGTGCGATGAGAACGGGCTGACGTCAGACACCTTCCCTTAAAACGCTAACTCCCGTGCGATCGGATTTTTTGCACCATCCCTGACCGGCGATGCCAGTTGTTGTTGTCCGACGCACGCGCTGTTATGACCTGATCGCCTGCTGTGCGAAAACGCACAGCAGCGATCAGATCTGAATTGCCCCCTTAGTTTGACTGGACAGGTGAGTACTAGATCCAGGGTTGCAAGAGAATGTAAAATTTGCCATCCCCACAAATGCTGCAATCTTGTCTGTAAATCACCGTGCTTGCTTATAAAGCTGCTGTCATTGTTCATAAGTACTAGGCATGTAACGTGACATGGCGGCCTTTTGCTCTGCACTTTTTCACTCCATAACCTTTTTTTTATCTTGCACGGATGACATCTAATTGCATGAAAACAGCTGTCTGTGAGAGTGATGTCTGGCTTTATATATCTGTTTGTATCTAAACTGTCAAACTGTGGATTCTGCATGCATTATAGGCCAGAAAAAATAACGAAGGGATTTGCATTTCTCCATTCACAATTTCTAGAATATCTGTGAGGAAAATCTATCAAAAAATAAAGCATTTTAATAACTAAATGTATACTATATAAATAACAACACAAAATAAAATGATGAATGCACAGAAAGAGTAATTACTCATAATAAGACCACATACTATAGGTGATAATAGGCATTGCTGTGAGATTTTTTTATGACTTGAGTATCTGTGACTCTCTAATTATAAATGCTATTCCAGCTCCCTCCTCATACATTATCACCAAGGATGCAGGAGCGCTTTGGGATTCAGAACAGGAGATGCTGGGCAAAACTAATAAAGCATCCGAAGATGAGTTTTGTACGGTGTCCTGAAGAAGCCTGAATACTATTTCTGCTTTCTTGTCTGATCCAAACGCTCTGGTTATATATTTTCATAGGATCCACTAGTCCATTACTTTAATTCCCCCCCTTCCCTCTACACCAAGATCTTACTAACACAGTACTCTGCTCACACTACATATTGGGCCTCATTCAGAGATGTACGCAAACCCGATGGTTTTTGCACATCTGAGGGTGTGTGCTAAGTCTTGGAGAGTGATAAATTGGAGAGAGATAAAGTACCAACCAACCAGCTCCTAACTGTCATTTCTCATACGTCCTAGAGGATGCTGGGGTCCACTTCAGTACCATGGGGTATAGACGGTTCCGCAGGAGCCATGGGCACTTTAAGACTTTTCAAAGGGTGTGAACTGGCTCCTCCCTCTATGCCCCTCCTCCAGACCTCAGTTTAGAAAATGTGCCCAGGCAGACTGGATGCACTCCAGGGAAGCTCTACTGAGTTTCTCTGAAAAGACTTATGTTAGGTTTTTTATTTTCAGGGAGAACTGCTGGCAACAGTCTACCTGCTTCGTGGGACTTAGGGGGCAGAAGTAGGAACCAACTTCCTGAATATTTTCATGGCTCTGCTTCTGGCTGACAGGACACCATTAGCTCCTGAAGGGTACTAAACGTTAGCTGCGGCTATGTGCTCACTCCCACAGCACGCCGTCACCCCCCTTGCAGAGCCAGAAGTCAGAAGACAGGTGAGTGTTAGAAGAAAGGATCTTCAATCAAAGTGACGGCTAAAGGTACCGCGTGGCTGGGGGGAGCGTAGAGCACCATGTTGCCCACACATACACAGGCACTGCAGGGCGGGGAGGGGGGCACCCTGGGCAGCATGAAACCTATTGAAACTGGCATAAGTAAGGGGCATAAGTTGCTGAGGCACAGTCCTACCCCCGCCAGTATAAAAAAATTACATCATAAATGCTGAGGAGAAACGCGCCATTGAGGGGGCATGGCTTCCTCCTCAGTCAGCCAGCACACTGCTCAGCACCATTTTCTCTCCTTCCAGGCTGCAGAGAAGAACGCTGGTCCTCCTCCACTGCTGAACAAGTATCAGGGTGCAAAACAGGGGGGGCCACAGTGAATTTGGTGCTATATAATTGTGTGATTAACATTATAAAAGCGCTGCATGTCAGTGGGCATTTTGTGTTCACAGACATTGTGTTACTGGTGCTGGGTTGTGAACTGGCAAATCCTATCTGTGTCCTTCTGACAGATTTTACTGTGGGTCTGTCCCCTATAAGTCCCGGAGTGTCTGTGGTGTGTTTGTGCATGTGTGTGACATGTCTGAGGCAGGGAGCTCTTCCCCTGAGGGAGCCATTTTAGGGACACAGAGTAGTAATGTGGTGGCGCTGCCGGCACACCACGAGCCTAAATGGGTGAAAGAATTACGTGATAGTGTCAATCATATCAGTAAGAGATTGGATAAGTCTGAGTCTCATGCAGAAAGCTGGAGAAAATCAGTGGAAGATGTGATTTTTCATAGTCCTGCTTTTTCATCCATAGGCGACCCCTTTGGGTCACATAAGAGACCATTTGCACAAATAGTACATACTGATACCGACACGGACTCTGCTTCCAGTGTCGACGAAAGTGATTCCAGGGGGATAGATCCTAAATTGGCAAAAAGCATTCAATACATGATTGTTGCTATAAAGGAAGTTTTGGAAGTTACGGAAGCCCCTCCTGTACCTCAGGAAAAGGCTTATTTTTAAAAAGAAAGGAAAATTAATGTAACATTCCCTCCTGCTCATGAGCTAAATACCTTATATGAGGGAGTTTGGGTAAACCCTGAAAAGAAATTTCAGATTCCCAAAAGGATTCAGGTTGCTTATCCTTTCCCGGCAGAGGACAGGAAAAGGTGGGAGTCACCCCCCATATTAGACAGTGCCCTGTCAAGGTTAACTAAAAAGGTGCACCTGGGACAGCTTCACTGAAGGAGCCGGCAGACCGCAAGTTGGAGAATACGGTAAAATCTATTTATGTGGCCAATGGTACATTGCTCAGGCACACCATTGCTTCCGCATGCGTGAGTAGGGCTATCGAAAAATGGTCAGATAACCTGTCATCGGAAATTGACACTATAGATAGAGACAAGATACATATCAAAGATGCTGCTGCATACATGCTAGAAGGCATGAAAGATATTGGACTCTTGGATTCAAAAGCCTCTGCCATGGCAGTATCAGCTCGGAGGGCGTTGTGGATTCACCAGTGGAATGCTGATGCAGATTCCAAAAGAAATATGGAGGCTCTCCCGTATAAAGGTGAGGCCTTGTTTGGAGATAGGCTGGATGCATTAGTCTCTGCGGCTACCACAGGTAAGTCGGCATTTTTGCCTTATGCTCCTGCACCGGCGAAAAAGACACATCACTCTCAGATGCAGTCCTTTCGGCCCAACAAATACAAAAAGGCCAAAGGTTCCCCTTTCTTTGCAGGTAGAGGAAGGGGAAAGGGAAAAAAATCCGTAGCGTCTCCAGGATCGCAGGAGCAGAAATCAACCCCTGCTTCTCGGGTGGGAGCACATCTGAAACTTTTCAGTTACATCTGGCTTCAATCTGGCCTGGACCCATGGGTCTTACAAATAGTGTCCCATGGATACAAACTAGAGTTTCAAGACGTCCCCCCATGCCGATTTTTCAAATCGACCTTGGCAGCTTCTCTTCCAGATAGAGAAGTAGTAACAGCTGCAATTCAAAAATTATGTCAGGATCAAGTCATTGTCCTGGTACCCTTGTCACAGCAAGGAGAAGGGTTTTATTCAAGCCTCTTCGTAGTTCCGAAGCCGGACGGCTCGGTCAGACCAATTTTAAACCTGAAAAATCTGAATCTCTACCTGAAAAGGTTCAAGTTCAAGATGGAATCTCTGAGGGGAGTGATTTTCAGTCTGGAGGAAGGGGACATGGTGTCAGTAGACATAAAAGATGCTTAGTTACATGTTCCCATGTATCCTCCTCACCAAGCTTATCTGAGATTTGCAGTACAGGACTGCCATTACCAGTTCCAGACATTGCCGTTCGGACTCTCCACGGCACCGAGAGTATTCACCAAGGTGATGGCAGAAATGATGGTCCTCCTTCGACAACAAGGAGCCAATATAATTCCTTACCTAGACGATCTCCTGATAAAAGCGAGATCCAGGGAACGGTTGGTGCAGTACATTGCACTCTCCCTGTCAGTACTCCAACAATACAGTTGGATCATGAATTTTCCGAAGTCACAATTGATACCGACGACAAGATTGTCCTTTCTGGGAATGATACTGGACACAGAAGTACAGAGAGTATTTCTCCCAGTAGAAAAGGCTATGGAAATCCAAAGAATGGTCAAACAGATTTTGAAACCAACAAGAGTGTCAATACATCAATGTATTCGGTTGTTGGGGAAGATGGTGGCAGCCTACGAGGCCATACAGTTTGGCCGATTCCATGCCAGAGTTTTCCAGTGGGACCTGTTGGACAAGTGGTCCGGATCCCACCTACACATGCACCGGAAGATAATCCTGTCCTCCAAAGCCAGGATTTCGCTCCTGTGGTGGCTACACAGTTCTCACCTACTAGAGGGACGCAGGTTCGGGAATCAGGACTGGGTCCTAGTAACCACGGATGCAAGTCTCCGAGGCTGGGGCGCAGTCACACAGGGGGAAAGCTTCCAAGGGAAATGGTCAAGTCAGGAAGCCTGCCTTCACATAAACGTTCTGGAATTGAGAGCCATTTACAACGGCCTTCTACAAGCGGTACATCTTCTTCAAGATCAACCCGTACAGATCCAGTCGGACAATATAACAGCAGTAGCGTACATAAACCGTCAGTCAGGGCGTAACGAAAAGCAGAGCGGCAATGGCAGAGTGTCAGGATTCTAATTTAGTATGTCCCCGGAGGGGGCACTAGTGGGTCAGTGTAGGAGTGATAGAGGAAACTGGGAAACGGACAAAAAGTTCTGCGCATGTGCGCTTGATATTTATTATCACACAGGGATAACCGATGACAGGAACAATGAATAATAACTTAATCCGATAAATGAATATTTCAAAAGTCACTGGTAACAATTAAGCAATGAAGATGAACTTGAAACTTGATATAAATGATAAGGCAATAATGAAATCAGATGCAGCAAACAAAACTCTGGTATATAACGAATAGCCATTAAAGCACACAGTCTCTGTAGAAGCATACGTCTTTAAGCCAAGCAAGGCCCTAGCAGGAGACAGTCCTAACACAGCAAGATGTTAAGTGCTAAAGGCAATGCACAGTGTGGAATGCTGGTAATTAGGTGAAGAGGCTGAGAACTGAGAAGACACCTGAGGAAAGTCTCTTACTGCAGATTGGTGTAGCAGACTGTGGCTGGAGTTTGTAGCAAACTGGAACAATGAAGACTGGAACCTGGAACTGGAAACTGGAACGGAACTGGAACTGCTGGGACCTGTAGTTCCACAGGTCCAATACACAGGGGTATCTCTGCAGACAGAGGACTGCAAACAGGAGACGCCTGTTCACAGAATGTGACGTGTTGTCCAAGGCTGGAACCTGGAACTGGAAACTGGAACGGAACTGGAACTGCTGGGACCTGTAGTTCCACAGGTCCAATACACAGGGGTATCTCTGCAGACAGAGGACTGCAAACAGGAGACGCCTGTTCACAGAATGTGACGTGTTGTCCAAGGCTGGAACCTGGAACTGGAAACTGGAACTGCTGGGACCTGTAGTTCCACAGGTCCAATACACAGGGGTATCTCTGCAGACAGAGGACTGCAAACAGGAGACGCCTGTTCACAGAATGTGACGTGTTGTCCAAGGCTGGAACCTGGAACGGAACTGGAACTGCTGGGACCTGTAGTTCCACAGGTCCAATACACAGGGGTATCTCTGCAGACAGAGGACTGCAAACAGGAGACGCCTGTTCACAGAATGTGACGTGCAAGAGAGCTGGAACCTGGAACTGGAACGGAACTGGAACTGCTGGGACCTGTAGTTCCACAGGTCCAATACACAGGGGTATCTCTGCAGACAGAGGACTGCAAACAGGAGACGCCTGTTCACAGAATGTGACGTGCAAGAGAGCTGGAACTGGAATTTATACCCCTTGGTCTGTGATGATTGGATGTTGCATCTCTGAGAGCACACCCCGCTGGATTAGGTGTTCAGATCAGCTGTGAGTTAGCTGAAGCACTGTGTACTCCAGGCTGCAGTAGACTGAAAACTAGAACTGGAACAGAAATGAACTGCTGGAACCTGTAGTTCCACAGTAGTGATGCGATGGAGAATGCAGATTCATGACACAGAGGTGACAAAGATCCTCCTCTGGGCAGAAAGGCATGCAAGAGCTCTGTCAGCTATTTTCATTCCGGGAGTGGACAACTAAGGAGCAGACTTCCTTAGCAGACACGATCTCCATCCAGGAGAATGGGGCCTCCACCAAGAAGTCTCCGCAGAGGTGAAAAGTCTTTGGGGAATTCCTCAAGTAGACATGATGGCATCTCGTCTCAACAAGAAGCTTCAGAGATATTGTTCCAGGTCGAGAGACCCTCAAGGAATAGCAGTGGATGCACTGGTGACCCAGTGGGTGTTTCGGTCGGTGTATGTCTTCCCTCCGCTTTCACTGATACCAAAAGTTCTCAAAATCATAAGAAGAACAAGGGTTCAAGCAATCCTCATTGCTCCAGACTGGCCAAGGAGGGCTTGGTATCCAGATCTTCAGGAGTTGCTCATAGAAGATCCTCGGCCTCTTCCTCCTCACGAGGACCTGCTGCAGCAGGGGCTGTGTGTGTATCAAGACTTACCGTGGCTACGTTTGACGGCATGGCTGTTGAGCGCCAGATCCTAGCCCGAAAGGGTATTTCCAAGGAAGTCATCCCCACTCTTATTCTGGCCAGGACAGGAGTAACGTCTAAACATTACCACCGTATTTGGGGAAAATATGTGTCTTGGTGTGAATCCAAGAAGGCTCTTACGGAGGAGTTTCAGTTGGGACGTTTTCTTCATTTTCTGCAGGCTGGTGTGGATGCGGGCCTAAGATTGGGGTCAATCAAGGTCCAGATTTCTGCTGCGGGGTACACTGGGCTCCACAAGGATTGGACAATGGGGTGTAGAATAGGATCTTTATCCGAGGCACCTACAGGCTCAAAGCTTTGACTGTTCCCAGAATGCACAGCGCCGCCTCCAATATCACCCCGCCTCCCAGCACAGGAGCTCAGTTTTGTAAGTTGGTGCTGCAGTAAACAGGCACTGAACAGAGGGGCTGCTCGAGGCATCCCTAAGAAAAGCTTTTTATGAGGTAAAAAGTGAAGACTTCAAGGGCAGCAGCGGTGGTAAATGTCTTGTGACATTCACTGCTGCAGCTCCAGCTCTCCCCAGCGGCGCTGTACACTCCCGAGCCCTGGTTGCCGGGTACCTACAGCGGAGGCTCCGATTTTCTTCACGTTAGACACACACGGCTGGGGCTCTCCAGGATCGCGTGGCCGCGCTTTGGGAGGTGGTAAGTACCCGGTCTTTATCGTGATCCGGTGTGGTCAGTGGGAGGCGGGCCGTGCGCGCTGGCGGTGGACACTGTGGCAGTACAGGCGATCCCACTAGATCACCAGGGCATGGGCGCAGGTCAGGTTTTCTCTCTAAACCAATTCTTATATCGCCCACAGCACCCGGTGGTTTTGCTAGCAGAGGGGATAAGGCTTAGACCTGAAGCCCCTCCCCCAGCCCCAGGGCGCCATTTATAGCAAGTGTTCCCGCCCTGGAGCTGCATATCTGTCTTTTCCTCACTCCCTGTCAGTGTCTGCGGTGCCATTATCCCTCAGCTCACTGTTCCTGGGACTGCTTGGGTAAATCTTCCTATGTAAAGCCACCTGGTTGTCAGTGCTGTGCCTTTACATGACACTTAAGTATTCTACCTGCCTTTTTTGTTAGTGTTAGTTAAGAAAGAGTGCACTTAGTCAGGGTTTTCTAGTACAATTACCCTGTGATATACATCCAGTTCTTACTGTGTACTGTTATATCTATTGTTATATAGCTGTGTAAGCTAGTCCAGTGCTGTATTATTGTCAGTAATAACCTCTGCATTGTACAAACTGTGACTATTTGTGTGTGCATTTGATAGCTGAGTGGTGTCCATTTCGTGTCTTTCACTCAACCTGCTATCCCTATATTCCATAACCTGAGGGGGCTTGGTGCGTCAGGTGTTATCTAATATAGGATTTTCACAAAGATATACTGTATTACGTATTTTTCTCTGTAATTTAGTGACCATATCTCTCCTTTATCTCTGCTAGTGCTGACTACACTGCGCAGGGGTTTGGGTTTAGAGGTATAGTGCTGCTGATAATTGTACTGTGTTAACCTCATACTGCAATTTATATCATGTCTGCTTCTGAGGGTAGCGGTTCTGGGGCTGAACACACTGCCGGTGTTGCTGATGTCACGGGGCCATATGAGGAGAATATAGCAGCTGTGGGCTCTGGTTCTGGGGGCTCCTTGCCCCCCCAGTGGGACTGTGGCAACGGAGGCACATACTGACCCACCGTAGGCCGCTTTTTCCACGCTTCTGCATACGCTAGTTTAAAAACTAACTCCCCCTATGGGACCCCCAATGTCGGTACAAGCGTATGTGGTCCCTGCAGCTAACCCGCCGTGGCCGGACGATTTATCTGCTCAATTAAAGAAGTTAAACCAGTCCTTGACTACTAAAAAGTCTGACCAACGCTCGCCTAAGTCCAAGAGGTCCTCTAAGCGAGCGCTTCTCTCCTCACAATCCACTGCTGTCACTGACACCTCGTCTGATGAAGACGGCACATATACTGACCCCTCAGGTTCTGACTCAGATACGGCTGATGGGGAGGGTAGTTCACATGTGGATGTTCCTGATCTTTTGGAGGTTATTAAATTAATTCTGCAGATTACGGGTGATCCCGAGCCATCCGTCCCTCCTAAGAAACCAGATATGTTCAAGCGTCAGAAGGTGGTTAAGCAAGTTTTACCTCACTCTGACCACCTAGTGGCTATACGTCAGGAACCCTGGGAAAACCCGGGTACGAAGTTTGTGCCTCAAAAGAAGATGCTAGATCGCTATCCCCTCGCGGCAGAGCTGTCTAAAAATTGGGAAACGCCTCCTCCAGTGGACTCACATGTGGCTAGGATGGTGGTCTCCTCAGCTCTACCGGTCACTACCGTCACGTCTCTAAAAGAGCCTACGGATAAACGTGTGGAGGGTTGTTTGAAAGCGATTTACACCCTCACGGGTGCTGCACAAAGGCCCACTATTGCTACATGCGCTGCAGAGGCTATTGAAGCATGGGCCTTGAAGTTAGAAGCTGAAATCTCTTCTGACCATGCTAGACAATGCTTGTCATATATTGTCACAGCTTCTCGATATATTAAAGAGACGGCTTCTGATGCCGGTATCCTAGCAGCCAAGGCCTCTACTATGTCAGTCCTGGCTCGCCGGATATTGTGGCTGAGATCCTGGTCTGTGGATCTGGACTCTAGAAAAACCCTGGACTTACTCCCTTTCAAGGGAGATATTCTGTTTGGCGAGGACTTAAAGAAGATTGTGGCTGACTTGGCTACTGCCAAAACTGCCTGTCTGCCTAATACCGCTCCTTCCGTGTCGAAGGTTAAAGGTACGTCCTTTCTCCCCTTTCGTCCTTCATGTGAAGCAAAAGGTCAGGCGTACCATAAGCAGGCACGCACTTCCAAACCTGGTAAGCAGAAACACCCCAAAAGAGCCTGGCCTGCCCGTCAGCCAGCTGCCAAGACCGATAAGACTGCCGCATGACGGGGCGGTCCTCCCCCTGGGGGATCCCAGGGTGGGGGGCCAGCTTCTAGGGTATACCCAGGAATGGTTGAAGACCACTTCAGATGCCTGGGTACGGGAAGTCGTCACTCGAGGTTACACCATAGCTTTCAAATACCGACCCCCTCATCGATTTTGCCAGACAGACGTCCCTTTGGACCAGACAAAGGCGCACACTCTACACTCGGTGGTACAGACCCTCCTGGATACAGGAGTCGTCGTACAGGTGCCTCTTGCTCAGAGGGGCCAGGGGTACTATTCTCCGCTGTTTCTAGTCCCGAAACCGAATGGGTCCTCCTGGCCCATTCTCAACCTCAAGGCATTGAACAGGTTTGTGAAGGTTTCCAAGTTCCGTATGGAAACACTTCGCTCTATAGTTCTGGCCTTGGAACCTGGGGACTACATGGTCTCCCTGGACATACAGGATGCTTACCTGCATATTCCTATAGCAGTGTCACATCAACAATACCTGAGGTTAGCTATTGGCAACCTACATTATCAGTTTCGGGCATTACCTTTTGGTTTAACAACGGCTCCGCGAGTCTTCACCAAAGTTATGGCGGTAATGACGGTGGTACTCCGCCGTCAAGGGGTCAGGATACTGCCGTATCTGGACGACTTGTTAATCCTGGCAAATTCCCCAGATCTTCTCCTGCGTCATCTGGATATGATGGTCCGGTTTCTACAAGCCCACGGGTGGCTCATCAACTGGAAGAAATCCTCTCTGGTCCCTGCTCAGAGCATGGTGCACCTGGGAGCGTTGTTGGACACTCACAACCAGAGGTTGTTCTTGTCTCAGGAGAAAGTCCTGAAGATTCAGGACAGGATTCGTTGCTTCCTTTCTCGTCCGCAAGTGTCGATACATTCGGCAATGCAGGTTCTGGGCCTAATGGTATCAGCATTCGACATAGTGGAGTATGCTCAATTCCATTCTCGCCCCCTTCAGAGGCTGATTCTAGCCAAGTGGGACAACCTGCCTCACCGGATCAGATCTCAAAAGATCTTTTTGACTCCGGAGGTCCGTCTGTCCCTACACTGGTGGCTCCTGGACCAACAATTGTGCAGGGGTCGTCCCTTCTGGATATCCAACTGGGTCCTGTTGACGACAGATGCCAGTGTAAGAGGTTGGGGCGCGGTGCTGGAGCAACACTCCCTTCAGGGTCGATGGACCAAGGAGGAATCTCTCCTCTCGACCAACATTCTGGAATTGCGGGCGGTCTTCAATGCGTTGAACCTGGCCCAGCATTTAATTCAGAACCATCCTGTTCAAGTACAGTCGGACAACGCCTCCGCAGTGGCTCACATAAATCATCAAGGCGGCACTCGAAGCCGTTTGGCAATGAAGGAAGTCTCACGGATTCTACGTTGGGCGGAACGCCATCTACCGGCCATATCGGCAATATTCATTCCGGGAGTCCTGTATTGGGAAGCGGACTCTCAGTCGTCAGGACGTGCATGCCGGCGAGTTGGGCCTCCATCCAGAAGTGTTTCAACTCCTCGTGGAAAAGTGGGGTCTTCCAGACGTGGATCTGATGGCGTCTCGACACAATCACAAGGTTCCGGTCTTCGGAGCAAGGACAAGGGATCCTCAAGCAGCATTCGTGGATGCGCTGGCGGTGCCGTGGAGGTTTCGGCTGCCGTATGTGTTCCCTCCGGTGCCACTCCTGCCCAGGCTAATTCGGAAGTTCAAGCAAGAAAAAGGAAATCTGCTTCTCATAGCTCCAGCGTGGCCCAGACGGCACTGGTTCTCAGACCTGCAGGGCCTATCGTCAGAGCGTCCAATTCTACTTCCACAACGCCCAAACCTCCTCGTTCATGGCCCCTGTGTCTACCAGGATCTAGCCCGGCTGTCTTTGACGGCGTGGCTCTTGAAGCTTCCGTCTTGAGGGCTAAGGGTTTTTCTGAAGAGGTCATTAAAACTATGTTGCGGGCCCGGAAACCGGCTTCTGCTCAGATTTATCATAGGGTCTGGCATTCCTACTTTGTTTGGTGCGCATCTAACAATTATGACGCTTCCAAGTTTAGTACAGCCAAGCTTTTGGCTTTTCTGCAGCAAGGCCTAGAGTTGGGCCTGCGTCTGGCCTCCCTAAAGGTTCATATTTCTGCCTTGTCGGTGTGGTTTCAGAGAAAACTTGCGACTTTGCCTGATGTTCATATTTTCACTCAGGGTGTGTTGCGTATCCAACCTCCCTATGTCCCGGCTGTGGCTCCTTGGGACTTGTCGGTGGTTTTGGAGGCGTTGCAGGAGCCTCCGTTTGAACCCCTCGGTTCAGCTGACCTTAAGTGGCTTTCCCTTAGGGTGGTGTTCTTGCTGGCTATTGCCTCTGCTAGAAGAGTGTCGGATCTGGGTGCCTTGTCTTGTAGTTCCCCATATCTAATTTTTTCACAGTGATCGGGCGGTTCTTAGGACTCGTCCCAGGTATTTACCCAAGGTGGTTTCTTCGTTTCACCTTAATCAGGAGATTGTGGTTCCGGACTTTGTCTCTCCTGATTTGTCTCCCAAAGAGCGGTCTTTGGATGTGGTACGGTCCCTCTGTATCTATGTGAAGAGAACTGCTTCTATCCGAAAATCTGATTTTCTCTTTGTTTTGTTTGGATTTCACAAATGTGGCTGGCCTGCTCACAAGCAGACCCTGGCCAGATGGATTAGAATGGTGATTGCACATGTTTATGTGAAAGCTGGTTTCTCTGCTCCTGTTCACATTAAGGCCCATTCTACTCGGTCTGTTGGACCTTCTTGGGCGGCCCAACGTGGTGCGACCCTTGAACAATTGTGCAAGACGGCTACGTGGTCTTCCGGTAACACATTCATAAGGTTCTATGCATTCGATACTGCCGCTTCCCAAGATGCTTCCTTTGGACGCCGGGTTCTTGTACCCGCTACAGTGCGTCCCCTCCCATAAGGAACTGCTTTAGGACATCCCCATTGTCCAATCCTTGTGGAGCCCAGTGTACCCCGCAGCAGAAAACGAGTTTTATGGTAAGAACTTACCTTTGTTAAACTCTTTCTGCGAGGTACACTGGGCTCCACAAGGCGACCACCCTGACGCATTTAACTTCTTTGGGTTGGTATGGCATTAGCCGCTGACACTTCTCTTGTCGTGACAGTGTGGTGTATGTGGCTACTAACTGTTGTCGTCTCTTTTCCTGCTGCTGCATTGGGCTGGTTAGCTAAAAACTGAGCTTCTGTGCTGGGAGGCGGGGTGATATAGGAGGCGGCGCTGTGCATTCTGGGAACATTCAAAGCTTTGAGCCTGTTGGTGCTTCGGATCAAGATCCTATTCTACACCCCATTGTCCAATCCTTGTGGAGCCCAGTGTACCTCGCAGAAAGAGTTTTAACAAAGGTAAGTTCTTACCATAAAACTCGTTTTCGGCCTTATCAGTTTTCTTTCAAAAACAATTGGCCTCCCTTCCAGAAGTTCAGACGTTCGTGAAAGGAGTGCTGCACATCCAGCCTCCATTTGTACCTCCAGTGGCACCATGGGACCTAAATGTGGTGTTGCAGTTTCTTCAATCGGATTTGTTTGAACCTCTACAGGAGATAGACTTGAAGTTTCTCACTTGGAAAGTGGTGATGCTTTTGGCCTTGGCATCCGCAAGGCGGGTGTCTGAGTTGGGGGCCTTGTCTCACAAGAGCCCTTACCTGATCTTCCATGAAGATAGGGCAGAGTTGAGAACTCGCCAACAATTTCTTCCACAGGTGTTTTCGTCTTTCCATATGAACCAACCTATTGTGGTGCCAGTGGCTACTGACACTTACACTGAGTCAAAGTCTCTTGATGTAATTAGAGCTTTGAAAATGTATGTCGCAAGAACAGCTCGGATAAGGAAAATAGAGGCTCTGTTTGTCCTGTATGCTCCCAACAAGATTGTGTGTCCTGCTTCTAAGCAGACTATTGCGCGCTGGATCAGAGGGACGATTCAGCACGATCATTCCACGGCAGGATTGCCGAAGTCGGTAAATGCCCATTCTACTAGAAAGGTGGGCTCATCCTGGGCGGCTGCCCAGGGAATCTTGCTTTACAACTTTGCCGAGCAGCTACTTGGTCAGGGTCAAACACGTTTGCTAAATTTTACAAGTTTGACACCTTGGCCGATGAGGACCTCAAGTTTGGTCAATCGGTGCTGCAGGGTCATCCGCACTCTCCCGCCCGTACTGGAGCTTTGGTATAACCCCATGGTACTGATGTGGACCCCAGCATCCTCTAGGACGTATGAGAAAATAGGATTTTAATACCTACCGGTAAATCCTTTTCTCCTAGTCCGTAGAGGATGCTGGGCACCCGACCCAATGCGTACTTTACCTGCAGTTGTTAATTTGTAGTTCCACTAATGTTGTGTTACGATTTTTTCAGCATGTTGCTGCAATTGTTCATGCCCATTGGCGTGTGTTATGTTGAATGCCATTTTGTGCGGTATGGTTGAGGTGTGAGTTGGTATGAATCTCACCGTTAAAGTAAAGTAAATCCTTTCCTCAAAATGTCCGTCTCCCTGGGCACAATTCCTATACTGAGGTCTGGAGGAGGGGCATAGAGGGAGGAGCCAGTTCACACCCTTTGAAAAGTCTTAAAGTGCCCATGGCTCCTGCAGAACCGTCTATATCCCATGGTACTGAAGTGGACCCCAGCATCCTCTACGGACTAGGAGAAAAGGATTTACCAGTAGGTATTAAAATTAGAGATGAGCGGGTTCGGTTCCTCTGAATCCGAACCCGCCCGAACTTCAGTTTTTTTTACACGGGGCCGAGCGACTCGGATCTTCCCGCCTTGCTCGGTTAACCCGAGCGCGCCCGAACGTCATCATCACGCTGTCGGATTCTCGCGAGGCTCGGATTCTATCGCGAGACTCGGATTCTATATAAGGAGCCGCGCGTCGCGGCCATTTTCACACGTGCATTGAGATTGATAGGGAGAGGACGTGGCTGGCGTCCTCTCCGTTTAGAAATTAAAATAGATAGGAGAGTGAGACTCTTCATTTACTTACTGGAGCTTAGGAGGAGTTATACTAGTGACTGATGACCAGTGACCTGACCACCAGTGCAGTTTTATAATTTATTATTATTTAATAATCCGTTCTGTTCTTGTTCTCTACCTGAAAAAAACGATACACAGTGACTCAGTCACACTCACATACCATATCTGTGCTCAGCCCAGTGTGCTGCATCATCTATGTATAATATCTGACTGTGCTCACACAGCTTAATTGTGGGGGAGACTGGGGAGCAGTTATAGGTTATAGCAGGAGCCAGGAGTACATATTAAACAGTGCACACTTTTGCTGCCAGAGTGCCACTGCCAGTGTGACTGACCACTGACCACTGTGACCAGTGACCTGACCACACTGACCACCAGTATAGTATATTGTGATTGAATGTCTGCCTGAAAAAGTACAGTGTGACTTGTGTGGTGTTTTTTTATTCTATAAAAATTAAAAAACTCATTCTGCTGACAGACAGTGTCCAGCAGGTCCGTCATTATATAATATATACCTGTCCGGCTGCAGTAGTGATATATATATATTTTTTTTATATCATTATTTATCATCCAGTCTATACTAGCAGCAGACACAGTACGGTAGTTCACGGCTGTAGCTACCTCTGTGTCGGCACTCGGCAGTCCATCTATAATTGTATACCACCTACCCGTGGTTTTTTTTTTCTTTCTTCTTTATACATACTACATCTCATTATCATCCAGTCTATATTAGCAGCAGACACAGTACAGTACGGTAGTCCACGGCTGTAGCTACCTCTGTGTCGGCACTCGGCAGTCCATCCATAATTGTATACCACCTACCCGTGGTTTTTTTTTTCTTTCTTCTTTATACATACTACATCTCATTATCATCCAGTCTATATTAGCAGCAGACACAGTACAGTACGGTAGTCCACCGCTGTAGCTATCTCTGTGTCGGCACTCGGCAGTCCATCCATAATTGTATACCACCTACCCGTGGTTTTTTTATTCTTTCTTCTTTATACATACTACATCTCATTATCAACCAGTCTATATTAGCAGCAGACACAGTACAGTACGGTAGTCCACGGCTGTAGCTACCTCTGTGTCGGCACTCGGCAGTCCATCCATAATTGTATACCACCTACCCGTGGTTTTTTTTCTTTCTTCTTTATACATACTACATCTCATTATCAACCAGTCTATATTAGCAGCAGACACAGTACGGTAGTTCACGGCTGTAGCTACCTCTGTGTCGGCACTCGGCAGTCCATCCATAATTGTATACCACCTACCCGTGGTTTTTTTTTTCTTTCTTCTTTATACATACTACATCTCATTATCATCCAGTCTATATTAGCAGCAGACACAGTACAGTATGGCAGTCCACGGCTGTAGCTACCTCTGTGTCGGCACTCGGCAGTCCATCCATAATTGTATACCACCTACCCGTGGTTTTTTTTTTCTTTCTTCTTTATACATACTACATCTCATTATCATCCAGTCTATATTAGCAGCAGACACAGTACAGTACGGTAGTCCACGGCTGTAGCTACCTCTGTGTCGGCACTCGGCAGTCCATCCATAATTGTATACCACCTACCCGTGGTTTTTTTTTTTCTTTCTTCTTTATACATACTACATCTCATTATCAACCAGTCTATATTAGCAGCAGACACAGTACAGTACGGTAGTCCACGGCTGTAGCTACCTCTGTGTCGGCACTCGGCAGTCCATCCATAATTGTATACCACCTACCCGTGGTTTTTTTTTTCTTTCTTCTTTATACATACTACATCTCATTATCAACCAGTCTATATTAGCAGCAGACACAGTACAGTACGGTAGTCCACGGCTGTAGCTACCTCTGTGTCGGCACTCGGTAGTCCATCCATAATTGTATACCACCTACCCGTGGTTTTTTTTTCTTTCTTCTTTATACATACTACATCTCATTATCATCCAGTCTATATTAGCAGCAGACACAGTACAGTACGGTAGTCCATGGCTGTAGCTATCTCTGTGTCGGCACTCGGCAGTCCATCCATAATTGTATACCACCTACCCGTGGTTTTTTTTTTCTTTCTTCTTTATACATACTACATCTCATTATCAACCAGTCTATATTAGCAGCAGACACAGTACAGTACGGTAGTCCACGGCTGTAGCTACCTCTGTGTCGGCACTCGGCAGTCCATCCATAATTGTTTACTAGTATCCATCCATCTCCATTGTTTACCTGAGGTGCCTTTTAGTTGTGCCTATTAAAATATGGAGAACAAAAATGTTGAGGTTCCAAAATTAGGGAAAGATCAAGATCCACTTCCACCTCGTGCTGAAGCTGCTGCCACTAGTCATGGCCGAGACGATGAAATGCCAGCAACGTCGTCTGCCAAGGCCGATGCCCAATGTCATAGTACAGAGCATGTCAAATCCAAAACACCAAATATCAGTAAAAAAAGGACTCCAAAACCTAAAATAAAATTGTCGGAGGAGAAGCGTAAACTTGCCAATATGCCATTTACCACACGGAGTGGCAAGGAACGGCTGAGGCCCTGGCCTATGTTCATGGCTAGTGGTTCAGCTTCACATGAGGATGGAAGCACTCAGCCTCTCGCTAGAAAACTGAAAAGACTCAAGCTGGCAAAAGCACCGCAAAGAACTGTGCGTTCTTCGAAATCCCAAATCCACAAGGAGAGTCCAATTGTGTCGGTTGCGATGCCTGACCTTCCCAACACTGGACGTGAAGAGCATGCGCCTTCCACCATTTGCACGCCCCCTGCAAGTGCTGGAAGGAGCACCCGCAGTCCAGTTCCTGATAGTCAGATTGAAGATGTCAGTGTTGAAGTACACCAGGATGAGGAGGATATGGGTGTTGCTGGCGCTGGGGAGGAAATTGACCAGGAGGATTCTGATGGTGAGGTGGTTTGTTTAAGTCAGGCACCCGGGGAGACACCTGTTGTCCGTGGGAGGAATATGGCCACTGACATGCCTGGTGAAAATACCAAAAAAATCAGCTCTTCGGTGTGGAAGTATTTCAACAGAAATGCGGACAACAGGTGTCAAGCCGTGTGTTGCCTTTGTCAAGCTGTAATAAGTAGGGGTAAGGACGTTAACCACCTCGGAACATCCTCCCTTATACGTCACCTGCAGCGCATTCATAATAAGTCAGTGACAAGTTCAAAAACTTTGGGCGACAGCGGAAGCAGTCCACTGACCAGTAAATCCCTTCCTCTTGTAACCAAGCTCACGCAAACCACCCCACCAACTCCCTCAGTGTCAATTTCCTCCTTCCCCAGGAATGCCAATAGTCCTGCAGGCCATGTCACTGGCAATTCTGACGAGTCCTCTCCTGCCTGGGATTCCTCCGATGCATCCTTGCGTGTAACGCCTACTGCTGCTGGCGCTGCTGTTGTTGCTGCTGGGAGTCGATGGTCATCCCAGAGGGGAAGTCCTAAGCCCACTTGTACTACTTCCAGTAAGCAATTGACTGTTCAACAGTCCTTTGCGAGGAAGATGAAATATCACAGCAGTCATCCTGCTGCAAAGCGGATAACTGAGGCCTTGACAACTATGTTGGTGTTAGACGTGCGTCCGGTATCCGCCGTTAGTTCACAGGGAACTAGACAATTTATTGAGGCAGTGTGCCCCCGTTACCAAATGCCATCTAGGTTCCACTTCTCTAAGCAGGCGATACCGAGAATGTACACGGACGTCAGAAAAAGACTCACCAGTGTCCTAAAAAATGCAGTTGTACCCAATGTCCACTTAACCACGGACATGTGGACAAGTGGAGCAGGGCAGGGTCAGGACTATATGACTGTGACAGCCCACTGGGTAGATGTATGGACTCCCGCCGCAAGAACAGCAGCGGCGGCACCAGTAGCAGCATCTCGCAAACGCCAACTCTTTCCTATGCAGGCTACGCTTTGTATCACCGGTTTCCAGAATACGCACACAGCTGAAAACCTCTTACGGCAACTGAGGAAGATCATCGCGGAATGGCTTACCCCAATTGGACTCTCCTGTGGATTTGTGGCATCGGACAACGCCAGCAATATTGTGTGTGCATTAAATATGGGCAAATTCCAGCACGTCCCATGTTTTGCACATACCTTGAATTTGGTGGTGCAGAATTTTTAAAAAAACGACAGGGGCGTGCAAGAGATGCTGTCGGTGGCCAGAAGAATTGCGGGACACTTTCGGCGTACAGGCACCACGTACAGAAGACTGGAGCACCACCAAAAACTACTGAACCTGCCCTGCCATCATCTGAAGCAAGAAGTGGTAACGAGGTGGAATTCAACCCTCTATATGCTTCAGAGGTTGGAGGAGCAGCAAAAGGCCATTCAAGCCTATACAATTGAGCACGATATAGGAGGTGGAATGCACCTGTCTCAAGCGCAGTGGAGAATGATTTCAACGTTGTGCAAGGTTCTGATGCCCTTTGAACTTGCCACACGTGAAGTCAGTTCAGACACTGCCAGCCTGAGTCAGGTCATTCCCCTCATCAGGCTTTTGCAGAAGAAGCTGGAGACATTGAAGGAGGAGCTAACACGGAGCGATTCCGCTAGGCATGTGGGACTTGTGGATGGAGCCCTTAATTCGCTTAACAAGGATTCACGGGTGGTCAATCTGTTGAAATCAGAGCACTACATTTTGGCCACCGTGCTCGATCCTAGATTTAAAGCCTACCTTGGATCTCTCTTTCCGGCAGACACAAGTCTGCTGGGGTTGAAAGACCTGCTGGTGAGAAAATTGTCAAGTCAAGCGGAACGCGACCTGTCAACATCTCCTCCTTCACATTCTCCCGCAACTGGGGGTGCGAGGAAAAGGCTCAGAATTCCGAGCCCACCCGCTGGCGGTGATGCAGGGCAGTCTGGAGCGACTGCTGATGCTGACATCTGGTCCGGACTGAAGGACCTGACAACGATTACGGACATGTCGTCTACTGTCACTGCATATGATTCTCTCAACATTGAAAGAATGGTGGAGGATTATATGAGTGACCGCATCCAAGTAGGCACGTCACACAGTCCGTACTTATACTGGCAGGAAAAAGAGGCAATTTGGAGGCCCTTGCACAAACTGGCTTTATTCTACCTAAGTTGCCCTCCCACAAGTGTGTACTCCGAAAGAGTGTTTAGTGCCGCCGCTCACCTTGTCAGCAATCGGCGTACGAGGTTACATCCAGAAAATGTGGAGAAGATGATGTTCATTAAAATGAATTATAATCAATTCCTCCGCGGAGACATTGACCAGCAGCAATTGCCTCCACAAAGTACACAGGGAGCTGAGATGGTGGATTCCAGTGGGGACGAATTGATAATCTGTGAGGAGGGGGATGTACACGGTGATATATTGGAGGATGATGATGAGGTGGACATCTTGCCTCTGTAGAGCCAGTTTGTGCAAGGAGAGATTAATTGCTTCTTTTTTGGTGGGGGTCCAAACCAACCCGTCATATCAGTCACAGTCGTGTGGCAGACCCTGTCACTGAAATGATGGGTTGGTTAAAGTGTGCATGTCCTGTTTATACAACATAAGGGTGGGTGGGAGGGCCCAAGGACAATTCCATCTTGCACCTCTTTTTTCTTTAATTTTTCTTTGCGTCATGTGCTGTTTGGGGAGGGTTTTTTGGAAGGGACATCCTGCGTGACACTGCAGTGCCACTCCTAGATGGGCCCGGTGTTTGTGTCGGCCACTAGGGTCGCTTATCTTACTCACACAGTCAGCTACCTCATTGCGCCTCTTTTTTTCTTTGCGTCATGTGCTGTTTGGGGAGGGTTTTTTGGAAGGGACATCCTGCGTGACACTGCAGTGCCACTCCTAGATGGGCCCGGTGTTTGTGTCGGCCACTAGGGTCGCTTATCTTACTCACACAGTCAGCTACCTCATTGCGCCTCTTTTTTTCTTTGCGTCATGTGCTGTTTGGGGAGGGTTTTTTGGAAGGGACATCCTGCTTGACACTGCAGTGCCACTCCTAGATGGGCCCGGTGTTTGTGTCGGCCACTAGGGTCGCTTATCTTACTCACACAGTCAGCTACCTCATTGCGCCTCTTTTTTTCTTTGCGTCATGTGCTGTTTGGGGAGGGTTTTTTGGAAGGGACATCCTGCGTGACACTGCAGTGCCACTCCTAGATGGGCCCGGTGTTTGTGTCGGCCACTAGGGTCGCTTATCTTACTCACACAGTCAGCTACCTCATTGCGCCTCTTTTTTTCTTTGCGTCATGTGCTGTTTGGGGAGGGTTTTTTGGAAGGGACATCCTGCGTGACACTGCAGTGCCACTCCTAGATGGGCCCGGTGTTTGTGTCGGCCACTAGGGTCGCTTATCTTACTCACACAGTCAGCTACCTCATTGCGCCTCTTTTTTTCTTTGCGTCATGTGCTGTTTGGGGAGGGTTTTTTGGAAGGGACATCCTGCTTGACACTGCAGTGCCACTCCTAGATGGGCCCGGTGTTTGTGTCGGCCACTAGGGTCGCTTATCTTACTCACACAGTCAGCTACCTCATTGCGCCTCTTTTTTTCTTTGCGTCATGTGCTGTTTGGGGAGGGTTTTTTGGAAGGGACATCCTGCGTGACACTGCAGTGCCACTCCTAGATGGGCCCGGTGTTTGTGTCGGCCACTAGGGTCGCCCAGCTTAGTCATCCAGCGACCTAGGTGCAAATTTTAGGACTAAAAATAATATTGTGAGGTGTGAGGTATTCAGAATAGACTGAAAATGAGTGTAAATTATGGTTTTTTAGGTTAATAATACTTTGGGATCAAAATGACCCCCAAATTCTATGATTTAAGCTGTTTTTTAGTGTTTTTAAAAAAAAAACACCCGAATCCAAAACACACCCGAATCCGACAAAAAAAATTCGGTGAGGTTTTGCCAAAACGCGTTCGAACCCAAAACACGGCCGCGGAACCGAACCCAAAACCAAAACACAAAACCCGAAAAATTTCCGGCGCTCATCTCTAATTAAAATCCTAATTTTTCAAACACAGCCTGTAACATGACAGTTAGGAGCTGATTGACTGATGCTTTATCTCTGTCCACTTATCTCTTCCCAAGACTTAGCAGATAGACCAATCTGTGAGATCACTCGCAGCCACCTGTAGCTGCAGACTTTGGACGCAGACTTTCTGGCTTGGCTGAGCAGTTCTGCCGATCATTAGCCAATGGCCACAATGGTGATCTGATGCTACCTCTACAGACGCAGCACTTGCAGCAGTAGCATATTAGATGCACACTGTCGACGCTTCCCTGCGGCTGCACAATACAATACAACTAAGACTCAGGCCGGTTGTTTTGTAAGTGTTTTCTGCTTTGCACAGCCTTGAGGAATATGCTGTCTGGTTGACTACTCTGGTGATAAAATTTTACATTCCACTATCACTAGATCATATTACTTGCCATTAATTAGCTGAGTGTTAATGAATGCCCAGTGGATTGCCGAGTAGCTACTGTACTGTATATCAGCCATTAATGCTTCACTGCTTTCAGAAAAGAAAGACGGAAACAAAGCCTAGCTGAGAAAAAACACCTTACCACCGTACACCAGGAAATTCAAGATCAATAGCATTTTTATATAGAGAGTAGGTGTTTTAGGGGGACATGTACTAAGCAGTGATAAAACTGGAGAAGTTACACATGGCAACCAATCAGCTGCTCTGTATACATTTATAGTATACAAATTATAAATTTTACGTCAATGCTGATTGGTTGCCATTGGAAACATCTCCACTGGCTCACTTCTTTTATCACTGGTTAGTACATCTCCCCTAGTCTTGAAGTGTGTGATGTGTTTTAAATGACAGGAATAATCACAAGACTTGATGGTATTTTTTTTATATGCCTTTAACATACTCCCCCAGGATAGAACCTTTACTGATTTTTCAAATAGGCTTTTGAGTTTGCAAATGACCCCCTACTATCCAATGATTATACAATGATGTATGTTTGTTGACCCTTTCCAGTTAGTTTTCAAGATTATTATTATTATTATTACATTTTATTTATAAGGCGCCACATGTGTTTCGCAGCGCCGTACAAAGGACAGTACAGGGGACAAAACATTGCATTACAGTAAATAAATAACAGAAATAGAGTACAGGTAACAGAGCACCACACATTCTCAAGACATAGTACAGCTAAGATGTAAGTATTGAGGGAGTGATCATCGTACTACTAGAGGCTGGTGGTCATAGATGGAGATGAGCCTTTACTAGCAGGATAAAAATGGTCGTTGAGTAGGGGAGAGCTGTGAGTGAGATGTGTTGAGACGAGGGCTTAGATAACAAGAGGAAAGAGGGCCCTGCTCTGAAGAGCTAACAATCTATTGGGAAGGGGCGACAGACAGATGACAAGAGGTGCAGGCAAGCGGGAAGTAGCCTGATGGCAGTATGCAAGCAAAGCTGAGATGTTCACGGCATGAGGCAGGGGGTGGAGGCGCGGCTTCAGCTCTGGGTTATGCATTAGAAGGGTACGCTTTGATGAATAGGTGGGTTTTTAGAGCCCGTTTGAAGCTTTGCAAGGTTGGGGAGAGTCTAATGGAGCGGGGGAGTGCATTCCACTGAAGGGGTGCAGCACGTGCAAAATCCTGAACTCGTGCATGGGAAGCAGTGACCAGGGCGGTGGAGAGGCGACGGTCATTAGTCGACCGTAGGGGGCGGGAGGGAGTATGAAGGGAAAGGAGGTTGGAGATGTAGGGAGCTGTGGAATTAGAGATGGCCATGTATGTGAGGGTGAGGAGTTTGAAGAGAATTCTGTAGGGGAATGGGAGCCAGTGTAGATTTTGTTGAAGGGGAGTGGCAGATGTGGTGCGGCGGGAGAGGAAGATAAGCCTAGCTGCGGAGTTCAGGACAGATTGGAGGGGAGCAAGATGGGGGCAAGCGAGGCCAGTGAGGAGGACATTGCAGTAATCAAGTCGTGAGATGACCAAAAGTTTTACCCCCAACCTCCCACGCCTTCTACTTTGTTGCCTTGGATGGGTATTCTAAAGGTCTTTGTGAAGGCTACAATTCATGTTCCTGTAGTGCTACACATCCGTGTTTTCTCAATCGAGTAAATTTTTCAGGTCTAAAGGGAGATCTATCAAACTTTCGAAAGAGAACAAGCGAAGAAGTTGCCCGTAGTAACCAATCAGCTTCTAGCTAACATTTATCTAGTACATTCTGTAACTGTAATCTGATTGGTTGCTGTGGGCAGCCTCCCTGCTTATCCTATGGAAGGTTTGATTCATATCCATTTCATACAGAGCAAATCAATGTGGCTGTTAGTGAAGTCAATAGACAGTTGGTTAAAAACACCTAGTGGTCTGCATTAGGCAAGTACCACATGGTAATTTTGTGTGCCCACGTATTATAACCTCCTCTGGCTAGGCCATGCCACAAACATACGTGAAGTTTGATTGCTTGGTGTCGGTGGTTCATTTGGTGGCCCAATAATATAATAAGATCTGTACTGTCTGCAAATGCATTTCTGGGATGTTACATCCAGTAGGTTATGCACAGTAGTTAACCCTGAGTGAGTCCATAGGTGACCCCTTGAAAACAACAAACTATTGTGCAATTAGCACATCTAATTTCTTCTATGATGATTGGCTATTACATAGTTCCCTACTGTGGTGCATAAAGTAGATATTCTAAAAAAAAAAAAAAAAAGAATGCCGGTGGAGCCACAGGTGACGTGTCCTTCTGCTTACACAATCCCAGGTAGATCTACTTGGGCATAGTTTTCTCCAGCCTATGGACCTGAAACAGGCTGAATAACACTTAAAGGTGGAGATGTATCATAATTTTTTTAAGCTGGTCATACACGCGTAGATAAAATGCCTGTCCGACCAGCAGGCACTTTATCTGGCAGCCTCAGACCCTGCAGATATTACAGACATACGTACAGAACAATGGGGCAGATGTATTAAGCCTGGAGAAGAGATAAAGCAGTGATAAGTGCAAGGTGATAATGCACCAGCCAATCAGTTCCAATATGTAAATTAACAGTCAGGTGCTAATTGGCTGGTGCGTTTTCACCTTGCCAGTGGTGCAAGTAGAAATATTTTCTTAGTGGTACTGAGTGATGAAAAATGGGCGTGTCATGTGTTGTGAGGGTGTGTGGCCACATGCTGCTAGTGGGAGTGGCTACATTACACTAGCGGCGTGGCCACACGACAGCTCCTTTTTTGGTGGGGAATCTGGAGTCAAGGCTAAAAATATATAGTAATGCCTCCAATATAATAGAAATATATAAAGCTACCTCCAGTATAATAGAAATATATAGTAATGCCCCCAATTCAATAACAATGTATAGTAATGCCTCCATTATAACAAGAAAATACATCCACTGTCGTACTCCCAGTAACCCTGACAAAGTGGGAGGAGCCGTCATGCTGCCAAGCACCATGGTCTTGTTGCTTTGTGGCACATTATAATTGTGGTAATGGCAAAGTGTGTGGCAGTTACTGCATACCCGCTGACAAATTCTTAAGGGTACTCCGTACCCGAGCGTACCCACATACTTGCACCCCTGCACCTTGCACTTATCACCGCTTTATTACTTCTCCAGGCTTAATACATCTTCCCCACTGTGATATCTCTCGCAGTGTATTGGCCACGATATCTGCGCTTCTCCCCCGAGGAAGGAACAGGGGAAACGTCCCTCTGTTGGCCAGATGCGACAGACTTCCAACTATTATAATATTGCATTGGATGAACATGTTGGATGATCTGGTATGCCCAATCGATTGATATTTTCAGATCATTGCCAGCATACACTCTAAAATTATCTGGCCGATATTGGGCGGATCGGCCAGAAAACTGTAGCGTGTGTGCCCAGCATGGAGAGGAAGGTGGAGAAGTTTCCCATAGCAATGAATCCGCTTTAGATTTAATTTAATTTTTACTGGTAGCTATGGGCAACTTTTCCACTTCCCCTCTTTAGAAGTGTTGATATATCTCCCGCAAAGTACTAACAGCAAGAACATTTCTATAATCAAGGTAAACGCCAGCTCCAGTAATGTCTATTGTTGGAAGTGTCTTAATAAAACAGCATTGCCAATAAGGAATAAACCAAATGACCTAAGCGCTGATCAGGTGTTTTTAAATCTCCTGCACTCCCAGCAGTTATTTCCCAGGGGTTACTCGACCCTTAGTACATACAAGAATTTAAAAAAAAAAAAAGAAATAATGCTTGGGAGCAGGATATTTAATACTGCAAATAGAACAATGTTAATACATTAAACACACCACGGCAATCATATGACTCATAAGCAATTCTAGTAATATGCTACAATGTTCATATATCCCATAAGTTAGTACAGTAGTTTGCCAATCAGAATATAGTTTGTTGCAATGGTATCATATAACTGTATTGTTAATGCAAATAATTAAATCTTTGAGTTATTAGAGCAGTTTCCTAATAATATTAGTAGCAGCAATAATAGTGTTAGTAGCAGCAGTCCTAGTTACAGGAAATAGCTCACATTGCAGTTATCCGTAGCAAGCTGTTAGAACAGGAAAGCTAAAGTTGATGCATTTAGCTAAAAGCAATGTATAGTCTCCACTTGCTCACTTTTCAGGCATTTATACAAACAGTATTAACAACCAGGATTTAATAATACCTTATCCGGTTTATGTGCCTGGCCAGGCATGAAGCTGGATATATAAACATACCTCCCAACTGTCCTGCATTCAGCAGCACAGTCCCATATTCCTGGGACTATCCCGCTGTCCCACCCGTGGCCAGCAGTGTTCCGTGGTGGGCGGGGAAGTTGGGGGGGAGTGCTCACAGGAGAGTATTAGAGTAGACACAGAGCCGGGGGGCAGCCCAGCATCTCGGTGAGTGCTGGCCATGTCCCCCACAGTGACACTTCTGGAAGGGTCCTGGTAGGCTCTGCCCGTTACCTGAAGCTCCACCGTTTTCCTGAAGTTCCCCCCTTTCAGATTTGCATTGCACAGCTACAAAGTTGGGAGGTATGTATAAATCATAAGTCCGGTAGCCAATCCCACTTTTTCCAATCTCACAGACAGGTAGTCCAGAAGTCTCCCAGCTACTGGTGCAGACCTGTGCCGCAGCCCTCTCTGGAGTATATTTTTCGCTTTGTCCTTTGGATATAGTGGGAAATGCAGCAGGCATGTATAAATCCATTGGTATAATGCCTTACAGAGCCTTGACGCGTTTCACCGCCTGTGAGGTTAATCAGGGGCTTCCTTTGGCTTTCCCATACTAACAGCTTGCTACGGATAACTGTAATGTGAGCTATTTCCTGTAACTAGGACTGCTGCTACTAACAACACTATTATTGCTGCTACTAATATCATTACCACAGGAAATTGCTCTAATAACTGAAATATTTAATTATTAGCACTAACAATACAGTTATATGATACCATTGCTACCAACTATACTCTGAATGGCAAACTACTAACTTATGTGATATATAAACATTATATCCAGAGGTGCCGCGTGTGCCGCAGTTTATCGGGGATTTTGTTTCACCTGCCTTCAGCAGGCGAAGCAAAATCCCAGATAACAGCCCCGTTTTCACCCGAAAACGGGTCCATTTCACCTGAAAACAGACAGGTTTCACTGAACCTGTGTGTTTACGGGTGTAACAGTATGTTTTATCGGCCAAGCTAATCAAATAGCCCAACTGTAGCACCCGAAGAAACATCGGGGGTTTTACTCCCGATGTCTCTTCGGGCCAAATTGAATATCCCAAATAGAAAGTGATAATGTGAGGATGGATAAAGGGTGGAATTCAATAGTTTGAAAAGTCAGTTGGGTGTCTGTTTTTTCCTATCTAATAGACAGCCAACCGACTTTTCCAACATTTGAATTCCACCCAAAGAGTGATAAATGACCAGCCAGGAGCTGATTGGATGGTCATTTATCTCTCTTTATCCGTCTCCACTTTATCTCTTGTTAAGGCTTAATACATTTGGGCCAATGGCCATTGCTAGCCTGATTATGCGGTACCAGTGATGCCTCAGTGTTATCAGTATTACTGTTCCCTGAAGGGAATGTGCCACTGATTTGAGATTACTCTTTTATTTATGGGCCTCCATCCTGTTTCAAATGAAAGAGGTTTTTTTAGAAAATGGTTTTTAGAATTATCCAGAAAATATTCCTGTTTGCAAAGCATGGTGCTACATTGTACAGAATGGATTGATGTGTTCAGCTTATAATGGGACATTTGAAAATGGATCTAGATCATGAACCCCACGCAAGGCCGTGTTCACCTAGCAGATTCTTTTTTTCAACTGCACATGCACAAAGATTTGAAAGACTCCTGTGGCACATGTGCTGCACAAAGGGGATGTACAAAGCTGCTATTGTGAACGGGACATACTGTACGTATCAGAAATGTTGTGTAAAAGTGATGGGTGTCTTGTGCAGTGACTGCGAGGTAACTAGTACTGAACGCAAAAATAATCTGACACTGCACCTGCCATAGGGCTTTTGCAGGTCTCAATGGTATGACTGGTGGCGTATAAGGAGGCACCAATCGGTATTACAGTGTGCATGGATGCTAAAAGTGGGTGGCACATTCCTTGCACATGCGGCCGCATGGATATACATAAGAAAAGGAGTTTTTTAGCAACATTTGCATAAGCAATTGGCGCTACTGCAGCTGCTTTTGCATACGACTCCGAATCGGGCCCCATATGTCAGGATAGATTACCCACCTTCCACAACCAATTTTCAATTTTAGACGATAACTTTCTTAATCTCAATAGATATTTGCAGAAATTTGATATGTTGAAACAAGCAACATACAGTATATGACACTGATGGGTAAATGCATAGTTGGTAGTAACGTAGATGTAAATTGTTAAAAAAATAATATTTCCTGGAGTAATAGTGGGTTTTCACACAAGTGAATAGCTGTGCTGTATGTATCTTGGTATGCCTATTCTACTATTGGTAGCATATGTACCTATGTTACTACACGTCATCTTTATGAGTGCGTACTTACAACTGCTGCACTATACAATGTTAGGGGCAAAAGATAAGCCTCCTAACCAGCATATGGGGTGTGGCTATTAAATAACGAGACTGATGCTAGAATTTCCATTTAAGTATATTAAGTAAATTTTAACTCCTTTCCCCTTCTCTGTACTCCCCATCTTCATCCACACACCACTGCATTCTTATTTTCCACTGGTTAAAGTCGTGCTGAAGCTCATTATCTGTCAGATGTCTCAACAGCTACATCGTTTTCTTCTTTACCTTAGTAACAAATGCAAAACAGGTTCCCCTGAGTACAGATTTGGCTTTAGGGAAAAGAAAGAAGTCACACGGCGCTAGGTTTGGCGACTATAGAGGGTGTTCTAGCACTGCAATCTGTTTCTCAGCCAAAAACTACTTCAAAGAGATAGCTGTGTTGGCTGGTGCATTGTCGTGATAGAAGATTAAACCATTTTTCCACAACTCAGGCGTTTCTTCTGTTTCTTTCCCCACACCTCTAAAACATTTTTCTAGTAATGTTGGATCACTGTTGCACCTTCTGGTGCCTAGTCTACCGAAATAACTCCCTTGATATCAAAGAAAACAATTAACATGGCTTTTAATTTGGATTTGCATTGACATGCTTTCTTGGTGATGATGGTGTTTTCCAGGGCATAGATGGGTTTTGTCTCAGGATCATACTGGAAGATCCATATGCCATCACAGGTAATAACTGTATCTAAAAAATGTGAATCCTCTTAAATTTGTTCCAAAATGTCTGTACAAATTTGCTTTAGATTTTCTTTCAGCTCATCAGCAAGAAGCCTTGGAACCATCTTAGCACAAACTTTTGTTATGTTAAGATCTTAAAGCAAAACTTGCCTCACAGTTTTCATGTTGATGTATACAATATCTACTATCATTCAGATGCTGAGTCGATGGTCAATTCAAACAATTTTCTCACTTTTGTCCAAGAAAATTTGGGGGGTTTTGACGTGCAAGGTCTTTTAAGTAAAAAGTTACTCAACTTGTGAACCATGCATTTTTACAACACACTGGAAAAACCTAACTTCTTTGAATGCTGATTAACAGCAAACTATCTGTGTGAGGGAGTGAAACTTGCAAAACTGTTTTGGGATAGTCCAAGGTCGATTCTACCAAACTCACGCAGTATGGTTTCTTTTTTACAAGTACAGTCTCGTTATTTAATAGCCTGATAATGCGGACGCCATTCCAACCAATCACTGCAACTGGAAGTCCCATGTGACCATCTGCTGGTATTCTGAATCAGACACATCTACAGTATGCAACTGTACCACCCCCAGACCTCTGTATGCAACAGCAGCCATTGGTACTATCATCAGCAATTGCATTAGCCACATCCCTGGTCCAGGAAATCCTACTGGAATCAAATAGATATTTACATATTGTCGCCTCAGTATAGGATGCAACTCTGTCTAGACACCCATGACATGCCCACTGCAAATATATTCTAAATGCAAAAGCCCCATTACCGCCTCATTGCTGTCCAGTTACGCCTTTCATATGCATGCAAGAAGCGATTGAGATACATACAACTCAGTCTTGCTCCTAAGCACATCAAGATGTTTATATAGGCACAGTTTGCTAATAATCACTGAATCTAGCCCTATGGGTGCCAGGGTAAAAGCCATGTGAGCCCCACTTGGTATGTGCGGTGTGGTCTCATCTTGGTGTGTGTGGTGTGGGTCCCTCTTGGTGTGTGCGGTGAGGGCCCCTCTTGGTGTGTGCGGTTTGGGCTCCTCTTGGTGTTTGCGGTGTGGACCCCTCATGGTGTTTGCGGTGGGGGCCTCTCTTGCGGTGTGAGTCCCACTTGGTATGTGCGGTGTGAGCCCCTCTTGGTGGATTTTGTCGCGCCCACTAAGTAACCAGGCCTGTGGAGAACCAGACCCACCCGAGCATTCACGATCTGAGTCCGGCTTGGGACTTCTTGCCTTACTCAGATCCCAAAATGAGGCAATACGTCATCATCCCGCTATCAGATTCTCGTGGATTTTGGATTCTATAAAGGGCCCCGTGATTGGCAATATCTTCACTCTGGCTGTGGAGAATGTACTGGACGGATGTGTCCATCTCAGTACTGTGTAGTCTGGCGTGGGGTGGGTGCTCTGCCTGCTGTATCTAAAAGGCGTGCTCTGTCTGCCGTATCTGAAAAAGGGGTGCTCTACCTGCTGTATCTGAAAGGGCTGCTCTGTTGTATAAGTCCAGGCAGGGTGCTCGGTCTGCTGTCACTGAGAAATGGGTGTTCTGTCTCCTGTATCTGAAAGGGGTGCTCTGCTGTATCAGTCCAGACGGAGTGCTTTGTCTGTTGTATTTGAAAAAGGGGTGCTCTGTCTGCTGTATCTGAAAGGGGTGATCTCTGCGTCCATCCAGTGGCTCCGCCCCAGTGTAAAATCAAAATAATAAAAGCTAATACCAAAAAGCCTAAAACTCTAATTATTACAAAAAAAAATTGTTTGTTTGTGCTGTACCCCAGTGTACTATACAATTTTTATTTTATTTTCATAATTAGAGACAGAGTCGGTCAGACCGCAGTATATTATTTCCTACTCATACACATAATGTGCAACACTGTTAGTGAAGGTCAACCGCAGTGTTCGATCACTATTTCTGACACACACACGTATTGTGTGACGCTGTGGGTGAAGTTGGTACCACAGTAATATATTTTTATTTCCTACTCATACACATATTGTGTGACACTGTTGGTGAAGGTCAACCGCAGTGTAGTATATTTTATTTCGGACTAATACATGTATTGTGTGACGCTGTGGGTGAAGGTAGGACCACAGTAACATATTTTATTTCCTACTCGTACACGTATTGTGCGACTCTGTTGGTGAAGGTCAACCACAGTGTTTGATCACTATTTCTGATGCACACACGTATTTTGTGATGCTGTGGGTGAAGGTGGTACCACAGTAATATATTTTATTTCCTACTCATACACGTATTGTGACACTGTAGGTGGTACATTTTTGGTACTAATTGTAGTGTGTGCTGTACCCCACTTGGTTCATGTTTGTGGATAGATATAGAAGATGAACAATTGAGAGAACAGGAAGCACATACTAGTGGTGCAGGTGCTGCCAGCTGTCATAACGATACAAGTCTGTCAGCATCATCTACTAAGGCCGATGCCCGAGGGCATAGACGGCTTAAGTCAGGGCATGTAAAGTAAAAGATGCATTACCATTTTACAATGGCAAAGAAAAAAACATAAAAATTAAAATTAGATACAGAAAAAAATAAAATTGCCAACATGCCATTCACCACACACAGTAGCAAGGAAAGGCTAATATTTATGTCTGGAGGTACTGCCTCTTATTATTATGTAAGCCCTCCTCTATGTATAAGGGTAAAAAAAAATGATACTCATTAAGGCACAGGAACCAACTGTGTGTTCCGAAAAATCACAAATCCCTGAGGAGAGTCCAAGTGTGTCCGCATGTGCCATGTGTGAGCCTGACCTTTCCAATACTGTACTCGAAGAGGAGGCTCCTTCCACCATTTGTGCTCCCTCTACAAATGTGGAGATGAGCAGCACAAGTAAACTTGCTGACATAGAAATTAAGGATGCTTCTGTGGAAGTGATCCAGGATGGGGAGAATATTTGTGTAGCTGGCGCTAATAAGGATGTTGATGAGGATGTGGATGAGTATGTTGTTTGTGTAAATCAGGCACCAGTGGAAACAGTTGTTGGCCATGAAATAAAAAAGCCCATTGTCATGCCTGGGCAAAAGGCAAAAAAATTCACCTCTTCCGTGTGGAATTATTTCTACCCAAAACCGGACAACAAGTGTCAAGCCATTTGTAGCCTTTGTAAAGTCATAGTAAGTATAGGAAAGGACGTTAACCACCTAGGAACATCCTCCCTGTTACATCACTTGCAACGCATTCATCAAAAGTTATTGTTAAATTTAGAAACTTTGGCTAAAAAATGTAACAGGCAGTCTAGTGTCACCTAGAGTAAAGAAAAAAGAAAACCGCGCTAAAATCAAATTCCTAAACACATTTAATATATTGGTGTTAAAAAACAACTTTAAAATTCAATTGAACTAACAAATCTCACATGAGAATAAAATGTCCATTGACCATGGGGATAATAAGATTGGCTAAATACTGCCACTACTTTGCAACACCTTATGACCGAGTTACTGATTAGTTTGCCAGATTCACACATGAGGACTTTAGTATGACATTGTTACCAGCCTTGTGTTCCTATGTAGGGATCCGTGGCGATGGTGTCTGAATGCAGCTAGACTCCACGCAATTTTATTGGTATCCTGGTCCACAGAGGGCTTGAAAAGCTTGGAAATGGAACCGGATTGATGAATTACCGGGAAAGTCCTCCAAAATCTTGTAAGGGCAGCAGTAAAACTCCAGGTCTTTCTTGGTGTAGTGATGTATGTAGCAGTTGGTTTCTCCTGACGCGTTTCGCTACTCTAGGTAGCTTTATCAAAGGTGTCACACCTTTGATAAAGCTACCTAGAGTAGCGAAACGCGTCAGGAGAAACCAACTGCTACATTCATCACTACACCAAGAAAGACCTGGAGTTTTACTGCTGCCCTTACAGGATTTTGGAGGACTTTCCCGGTAATTTATCAATCCGGTTCCATTTCCAAGCTTTTCAAGCCCTCTGTGGACCAGGATATCAATAAAATTGCGTGGAGTCTAGCTGCATTCAGACACCATCGCCACGGATCCCTACATAGGAACACAAGGCTGGTAACAATGGACACTCTGTCATACTAAAGTCCTCATGTGTGAATCTGGCAAACTAATCAGTAACTCGGTCATAAGGTGTTTCAAAGTAGTGGCAGTATTTAGCCAATCTTATTATCCCCATGGTCAATGGACATTTTATTCTCATGTGAGATTTGTTAGTTCAATTGAATTTTAAAGTTGTTTTTTAACACCAATATATTAAATGTGTTTAGGAATTTGATTTTAGCGCTGTTTTCTTTTTTCTTTACTCTATGTACATGCAAGGAGACTGACTATCTCCCCTATACAGCAGCTAGGAAAACATCCCATTCTAGCGCCCGACTATATACCTTGGTATATTCTCTTTGCAGTCTAGTGTCACCTAGCTGCTCCCTTCTCTCTGTTAGATCAAAGGGCCTGCAATCTCCACCACCAACACCATTAACACCCTTAGTAATGATCAAAAGTAGTCCTGCTTCCAATCTCATAAGCGTGACTGACTCTTCTCCTATCTGGGCTTCCTCAGAAGCATCCTTGAGTGCTATGTCTGTTGTTGCGGCTGCTGCTGCTGCTACTGTCCAGACGAGGACCAGGAAAACTACTTGTGGTGTAACTAAACAATTAAATGTTACACAATCCTATGCAAGGGGGAGCAAGTATGACAGCAGTCACCCAGTTGCGCAGCGGATTACTGACGGCATAACACCTATGCTGGTATTAGACATGCGTCCAGTATCCGCCATTAATGCAGTGGGTTTTAGACAGTTGATTGAGGTCCTGTGTCCCCGATACCAAATCCCATCTAGATTCCACTTCACTAGTAAAGCAATTCCCAGCTTGTACAATGACATTTAAAAAAGCATTGTTAGTGTCCTCAGAAATACCGTTGTACCTACTGTCCACTTAATCGTGGATATGTGGACAAGTGGAATAGGGCAAACGAAAGACTACATGACTGTGACAACACACTGGGTAGATGTATTGCCTTGAGCAACACCAACAGCAGCATCTCACAAATGCCAGCTCATTCAGAGGCATGCTACTCTGTGTATCACTGGTTTTACTAAGAGGCATACCACTGACAACCTCTTAGAAAAACTCAGGGAAATCATTGCATAATGGCTTACTCCACTTGGACTTTTCCCGGGATTTGTGATATCTGACAACGCCACCAATGTTGTGAGAGCATTACATCTGGCTAATTCCAGCATGTCTCATGTTTTGTTCTCACAATTAATTTGGTGGTGCAATTTTTTTTTTTTAAATGACAGGGGTGTGCAGGCAATGCTGTCTGTGGCCCAGAAAATTTTGGAACATTTTTGCCATTCTGCAAGTGCATGTAGAAGATTGCAGCACTTGCAAGAACAGTTGAACTTGTCCTTCCTTCAGCTGAAGCAAGAGCTAGTAACGAGGTGGAATTCAACCCTCTATATGCTTCAGCGGATGGAGGAGCAGCAAAAAGATATCCAAAGCTACACATCCACCTATGACATAGGGAAAGGAGCGGGAATGCACCTTAGTCAAGCGCAGTGGAGAATAATTTCCAGGGACATGCGGTGAGCTAAATAGCTCAGGAGGCACTGACTAGCACCAGAGCCAGATTTACATGCAATATATGAGCCAAAACGTACATCTGGGTATTATACACAGGTGCAGCAGTACGCACGTCACTGATAATTTCCGTGTTGTGCAAGGTTCTCAAACCCTTGGAAGTTGCCACATGTGAAGTTAGTTCAGACACTGCCAGCTTGAGTCAGGACATTCCTCTTATTAGACTCTTAGAAAAGAAGCTGGACAAATTGAAGGAGGAGCTGAAAGGAAGCAAGTACGCTAAGCATGTCGGACTTGTAGATCAACCCCTTTATTGGCTATGTAAGGATCCAAGCAGGGGTTAAAGTGTGTGGGGGGGCGGTGGAACTCATTTCCACCACCTGTAATTTTAGGTGGAACTAGTTCCACCTCCTCCACAGCCTTGCACAGTAATTCCAACAGAAAAGCCCCCCCCCCACCCACCCATGTCAATAGATGATGTAGACAGTGCTGGTGTCACTGATGAGCTGCAGCCAACTCCCCCTTCCTTAGGTCCTGGCAGCTCCTCCACCTGTGGCCCACCCCTCCTGGTACTCACGCTGTCTCTATCAGATGGCGTTCATCCCCTCAGGTCCCAGCAGCTTCCTTTTCCAGCACTACATATGTCATGCTGTCACCGCCTCTGAAGTGAAGAGCCATAAAGAGGAGCAGGCTCTGTGCATGCTGAAGACAATGTGAGAGGGGGCTGGGGGGACAGAGAGAGATGGGAAACCTACTGGAGGGATACAGGGCATGGAGCTGCTGGAGGGACAGAGGCAGAGATGTGTATAAAGAACACTACTGTGGGTAGTATGTGTATAAGGGGCATTTCTGTGGGCATTATGTGTATAAGCTGCGCTACTACTGTGGGCATTATGTGCATAAGCGGTACTACTGGTGTGGGCATTATATGTAATGGGGCACTACTACTGTGGAAATTGTGTATAAGGGACACTGCTATGTGCCATAATGTGTATAAGCGGTACTGCTGTGTAGCATAACGTGAATAAAGGACACTACTAAGTGACGTAATGCGAATAAGGGGCATTACTGTGTGCAGTGTAATGGGAATAAGATTGTGCTATTGTGTTGTGTAATTTGAATTTGGGGCACTATTGTGAGACCACTGTCCCTTCATAACATATGGGAGGTAAGGCACACATTTATAGTTTGCAGGAGGGTGCGGAAAACCCTAGCACTGGCCCTGGCTCCATGTACTGGGAGGGGGGTGGGTAGGTGGTTGGGGAAATGAGTTCCACCACCTTCCAGGATCACTTTAAGTCCTGGATCCAAGGGTCATCAATCTCTTGAAATCAGATAACTATATTTTGGCGACCATACTTGATCCTAGGTTTAAGTCCTATGTTGTATCTTTCTTTCCGACTGACACAAATCTGAAGAGAGGCAAAGAGTTGTTGGTGAACAAATTGTTAGCTCAAGTGACATGTGACACGGAGGGTGTAGTATTGTATGCCGGTGGCCGGGCTCCCGACGACCAGCATACCGGCGCCGGAATCCCGACCGCCGGCATACCGACAGCGCGGCGAGCGCAAATGAGCCCCTTGCGGGCTCGCTGCGCTCACCACACTGCGGGCACGGTGGCGCGCTACGCGCGTCACGCTATTTATTCTCCCTCCAGGGGGGTCGTGGACCCCCAAGAGGGAGATAAAGTGTCAGTATGCCGGCTGTCGGGATTCCGGCGCCGGTATACTGTGCGCCGGGATCCCGACATCCGGCAAACTGAAGACCACCCGACACGGCAACCTCCTTCACCCGACACGGCAACCTCCGGGAACTGCGGCTGTGAGGAAAAAACTAACTTTTCCTAAGCGACCCGCTGGTGGTGATGCCGATCAGTCAAGAACAATTTTGGACATCTGGTCCGGATTGAAGGAGCTGCCTACAATTACTGACATGTCTACTGTCACTGCATACAATACGGTCACCATTCAAAGAATGGTTGACAATCATTTCCGTGACAGCATCCAAATAGGCATGTCAGTCCGTCTCAATACTAGTGATGTGCACCGGAAATTTTTCGGGTTTTGGTTTTGGATTCGGTTCCGCGGCAGTGTTTTGGATTCGGACGCGTTTTGGCAAAACCTCCCTGAAATTTTTTTGTCGGATTCGGGTGTGTTTTGTTTACAAAAAACCCTCAAAAACAGCTTAAATCATAGAATTTGGGGGTCATTTTGATCCCATAGTATTATTAACCTCAATAACCATAATTTCCACTAATTTTCAGTCTATTCTGAACACCTCACACCTCACAATATTATTTTAGTCCTAAAATTTGCACAGAGGTCGCTGGATGACTAAGCTAAGCGACCCAAGTGGCCAACACAAACACCTGGCCCATCTAGGAGTGGCACTGCAGTGTCAGACAGGATGGCACTTCAAAAAAATAGTCCCCAAACAGCACATGATGCAAAGAAAAAAAGAGGCGAAATGAGGTAGCTGTGTGACTAAGCTAAGCGACCCAAGTGGCCTGAAACAAACACCTGGCCCATCTAGGAGTGGCACTGCAGTTTTCTAGCGAGAGGATGAGTGCTTCCATCCTCATGTGAAGCTGAACCACTAGCCATGAACATAGGCCAGGGCCTCAGCCGTTCCTTGCCACTCCGTGTCGTAAATGGCATATTGGCAAGTTTACACTTCTCCTCAGACGCTTTTAATTTTGATTTTTGGGTAATTTTACTGAACTTCTGTTTTTTGGAATTTACATGCTCTCTACTATGACATTGGTTATCGGCCTTGGCAGACGACGTTGATGGCATTTCGTCATCTCGGCCATGACTAGTGGCAGCAGCTTCAGCACGAGGTGGAAGTGGATCTTGATCTTTCCCTATTTTACCCTCCACATTTTTGTTCTCCATTTTTTAATGTGTGGAATTATATGCCAGTATCAATAGCAATGGCCTACTACTATATATACTGCGCACAACTGAAATGCACCACAGGTATGGATGGATAGTATACTTGACGACACAGAGGTAGGTAGAGCAGTGGCCTACTGTACCGTACTGCTATATATTATATACTGGTCGTCAGCAAAATTATGCACTGTACTCCTACTATATACTACAATGCAGCACAGATATGGAGCGTTTTTCAGGCAGAGAACGTATAATACTGGTGGTCACTGGTCAGCAAAACTTTGCACTGTACTCCTCCTATATAATACTGGTGGTCCCCAGTCCCCACAATAAAGCAGTGTGAGCACAGATATATGCAGCACACTGAGCACAGATATGGAGCGTTTTTCAGGCAGAGAACGTATAATACTGGTGGTCACTGGTTAGCAAAACTCTGCACTGTACTCCTCCTATATAATACTGCTGGTCCACAGTCCCCACAATAAAGCAGTGTGAGCACAGATATATGCAGCACACTGAGCACAGATATGGAGCGTTTTTTCAGGCAGAGAACGTATAATACTGGTGGTCACTGGTCAGCAAAACTCTGCACTGTACTCCTCCTATATAATACTGCTGGACCCCAGTCCCCACAATAAAGCAGTGTGAGCACAGATATATGCAGCACACTGAGCACAGATATGGAGCGTTTTTCAGGCAGAGAACGTATAATACTGGTGGTCACTGGTCAGCAAAACTCTGCACTGTACTCCTCCTATATAATACTGCTGGACCCCAGTCCCCACAATAAAGCAGTGTGAGCACAGATATATGCAGCACACTGAGCACAGATATGGAGCGTTTTTCAGGCAGAGAACGTATAATACTGGTGGTCACTGGTCAGCAAAACTCTGCACTGTACTCCTCCTATATAATACTGCTGGACCCCAGTCCCCACAATAAAGCAGTGTGAGCACAGATATATGCAGCACACTGAGCACAGATATGGAGCGTTTTTCAGGCAGAGAACGTATAATACTGGTGGTCACTGGTCAGCAAAACTCTGCACTGTACTCCTCCTATATAATACTGCTGGTCCCAGTGGCGGATTTAGGGGGGGGGCACCAAGGCACGTGCCCCCCCTGTCATTTTTAGTGCAGACTGACATGCGGACGCGTCCGCATGTCAGTCTGCGGTCTCGTTTCGTCCACTGCTGTTAGGAGGGACACGGAAGGCACAGTGCGCGCCTCTCCTGTGTCCCTCCTGGGTCTCCGGCGGCCGCGGGTCTCATAAAGGAAGTGCCGTTCGTGAGCACTTCCTTTATTACAGTGACCCGCGGCCGCCGGAGACACAGGGAGGCGTGCACTGTGCCCTCCGTGTCCCTCCTAACAGCAGGGGAGCGGGGGGAGCAGCGGCGGCGGAGGAAGGAGGGGGACGGGGGACGCACGCACTGGGGGGGAATATCTGGCACTGGGGGCATATTTGGCAGGGAGGGGGGGGAGAATATCTGGCACTGGGGACATATATGGCACTGGGGGGAATATCTGGCACTGGGGGCATATCTGGCACTGGGGGGGTATCTGGCACTGGGGGCATATGTGGCACTGGGGGGGGATATCTGGCACTGGGGGGAATATCTGGCACTGGGGGGATATCTGGCACTGGGGCATTGTCTGGCACTGGGGGCATATGTGGCACTGGGGGGGGGAATATCTGGCACTGGGGGCATATATAGCACTGGGGGGGGCGATATCTGGCACTGGGGGCATATGTGGCACTGTCGGGGAATATCTGGCACTGGGGGTATATGTGTACCTGGCACATGGGGGGGGGGCTATATTTGGCACTGGGGGCATGTGAGTACCTGGCACCGTGGGGGAATATCTGGCACTGGGGACATATGTGGCACTGGGAGCACAGCCCTAGCAACAAGGACTACCTCCTAGCAACGAGCATGACACCCAGTGCATGAAACCCCTGGCAACGAGCATGACACCCAGTGCATGAAACGCCTGGCAACGAGCATGACACCCAGTGCATGAAACCCCTGGCAACGAGCATGACACCCTGAGCATGAAAACCCCTGGCACCGTGCATGGAACCAAGAGCATGAAACCCCTGGCAACGAGCATGACACCCAGTGCATGAAACCCCTGACAACGAGCAGGTATTTGAAAAGTAATTAGAAGCCTTACTGTAGGACTTAATGTGTAATGGGCATTACGGTGTGTGGCATAATGTATCACGGACATTGCGGTGTGTGTCATAATGTGTCACAGGCATTACGGTGTATGGTATACTATATCGCTGGCATTGTGATATGTGGTATAATGTCTCAGGGTCATTGCAGTGTGTGGCATAATGTATCACGGACATTGCGGTGTGTGTCATAATGTGTCAGGCATTACGGTGTGTGGTATACTATATCACGGGCATTGTGGTATGTGGTATGTCTCAGGGTCATTGCAGTGTGGCATAACATATAACGGGCATTGCGGTGTGTGGCATAGGGTATAACGGGCATTGCGGTATGTGTCACAGGCATTACGGTGTATAGTATACTATATCACGGGCATTGTGGTATAATGTCTCAAGGTCATTGCAGTGTGTGGCATAATGTGTCACAGGCATTGTATGTGCTATAATGTATCGGGCATTGCAGTGTGTGGTATAATGTATCACGGACATTGCAGTGTGTGTCATACTGTGTCACAGACATTGTATGTGCTATAATGTATCAGGGGCATTGCAGTGTGTAGCATAATGTATAACGGGCATTGCGATTCCTGTCATAATGTGTCACAGGCATTACGGTGTGTGGCATAATGTGTCGGGGGCATTACAGTGTGTGCATATTGTGTCATGTGCATTATTGTGTGTGGAATAATGTCTAAGGGCCATTGCAGTATGTGGAATAATGTATACTGGGCATTACTATAAGGAGGAAAAATGACAAATAATGTAAGGGGCATGAATCAGGATTATTTTTCTTTCCTGTGGTGGCCAACGTCTGGGCGTGCAGGTTGCAAAACTGGGGTATAAGGTAGTCTTTTCCTGCAATACCACGCCCATTCAAACGAAGCCACGCCCATTCCAACGAAGCCACGTCCCTTATGGTGCCCCCCCTGTAATTTTTTTCTGGATCCGCCCCTGGCTGGTCCCCAGTCCCCACAATAAAGCAGTGTGAGCACAGACATATGCAGCACACTGAGCACAGATATGGAGCGCTTTTCAGGCAGAGAACGTATAATACTGGTGGTCACTGGTCAGCAAAACTCTGCACTGTACTCCTCCTATATAATACTGCTGGTCCCCAGTCCCCACAATAAAGCAGTGTGAGCACAGATATATGCAGCACACTGAGCATAGATATGGAGTGTTTTTCAGGCAGAGAACGTATAATACTGGTGGTCACTGGTCAGCAAAACTCTGCACTGTACTAACTCCTCCTATATAATACTGCTGGTCCCCAGTCCCCACAATAAAGCAGTGTGAGCACAGATATATGCAGCACACTGAGCACAGATATGGAGCGTTTTTCAGGCAGAGAACATATAATACTGGTGGTCACTGGTCAGCAAAACTTTGCACTGTACTCCTCCTATATAATACTGGTGGTCCCCAGTCCCCACAATAAAGCAGTGAGCACAGATATTTGCAGCCACCTGAATAAAACTGAGAGGACGCCAGCCACATCCTCTCACTATCATTTCCAATGCACGAGTGAAAAATGGCGGCGACGCGCGGCTCCTTATATAGAATACGAATCTCGCGAGAATCCGACCGCGGGATGATGACGTTCGGGCGCGCTCGGGTTAACCAAGCAAGGCGGGAGGATCCGAGTCTGCCTCGGACCCGTGTAAAAAGGGTGAAGTTCGGGGGAGTTCGGATTCCGACGAACCGAACCCACTCATCACTATAAATAATTCTTTGCAGTTTCTGAGTAGCTCCAGACCTACTAACAGATTGCGATCAGCTCAGTCCGTTTAGTTCCTGGTTTGACGTCACAAACACGCCCTGCGTTCGGCCAGTCACTCCCCCGTTTCTCCAGACACTCCCGCGTTTTTCCCTGACACGCCTGCGTTTTTTAGCACACTCCCGGAAAACGCTCAGTTACCACCCAGAAACGCCCCTTTCTTGTCAATCATTCACCGATCAGCAGAGCGACTGAAAAGCGCAGCAGGTTCCACAGCAAAACTGCTAAGTTTTTAGTTAAATAACTAAGCGCATGCACCCTGCTTGCCTTGCGCATGCGCAATTAGCAGCAAATCGCAGCATAGCGAAAATCGGCAATGCGCGAACAACTCGGAATGACCCCCCATGTGCATTTGATAATTAACGCCAGACAAACACCTACTGTATATCCGAGCAATTCAAAGACTGAATGTGAGGGAGCTGTTTAGCTGCATCTGGTTAAGATCTGCATAAACAAAACAAATGTCCTCAGCAGCAATGGAGTAAAGAGCTGTTTTGCAAACACCAATCACAGACTTCCTGATGCTCTCTCTGTGTAACAGTGGTACAGCTAAGGGTGGAAAGTAGACATAATAAGCCAGCTAAACATACTCTATTTAAAGTGCTATAAAAATACACATAATTCATTATGAAACAATATGATGTAACACTTATGGATACTAGAGATGAGCGTCCCAAGCCCGGAAACCAGAACAAGGCAAAAGGTAATCATCCCGCTGTTGGATTTTCGTGGATTTTGGATTCCATATAAGGAGCCGCGCATCGCCGGCATTTTCACTCCAGTCCTGGAGAGTGTAGCAGGAGGACGTGTCTCCTCAGTGTCTGTGCGGGAAAATGGTGTGGCACGTGGGGTGGTGACCTGCTCTTACAGTATGTGTCATTCCAGTGCTGTCTTGCACTGCTCAGTCCAGTGGTGGTGTCTTGTGCTGCATCAGTCCAGTCACAGTTGTGCTGTGTTGTCGTGCTCATCTGTCCAGTGGTGGTGTCTTGTGCTGCATCAGTCCAGTCACAGTGGTGGTGTCCTCTGCTGCCATATGTCCAATCAGGGCCGGCTCCAGGCCTACTAGCACCCTGAGCGAGAAAATTTAAAAGTGCCCCCCCACACCCACACCCATGCGCGCGCTCCTGGAAAAGTGGGCGTGGCCTCTGGAAAAGTGTGCGTGGTCTCGCCCCCCCCCAGCAGTGCCAGCTACACATGACATGCCCTCCAGCAGTGCCAGCTACACATGACATGCCCTCCAGCAGTGCCAGCTACACGTGACATGACTCCCAGCAGTGCCAGCTACACATGATAGTGTTCACTTTTTAGGGCAGGTTGCTGATCACAGGGAGGGCACATTTTTAAGTTAGGTGGGCAAAATGATGTACATATTGTAATGCTTGTTGTTCCCATCTCCACACGCTAAAGCATGGACAGTGCGCGCCGAAGGCGCGCAGCAAAAATTTAGGGGAGTTACTTCGTGGGGAAGGTGCGTAGCCACATTATAGTGGCAATTCACATTACACCACACAGTAGTGCAGCTAATACACATTGCACCAGGTAGAACCTCCTATAAGAGCACGTTAGACACATTGCGCCAGGTAGAGCACTGAGACACACTGCCCAGCCACAGACGCCTAGCGGGAACACTACATGATATGCCCCCTAGCAGTGCCAGCAACACATGACATGCCCCCCAGCAGTGCCAGCTACAGGTGACATGCCCCCCAGCAGTGCCAGCTACATAAATGGCCACACAGTTCCAGATGGATAAATGCCCCCACAGCGCAGATATGCCCCCACAGTGCCAGATACATTAATGCCCTCACAGTGCAAGATATGCCCCCACAGTGCAAGAAATGCCCCCACAGTGCCAGATACATAAATGCCCCCACGGTGCCAGATACATAAATGCCCCCACGGTGCCAGATACATAAATGCCCCCATGGTGCCAGATACATAAATGCCCCCACGGTGCCTGATACATAAATGCCCCCACGGTGCCTGATACATAAATGCCCCCACGGTGCCTGATACATAAATGCCCCCACGGTGCCTGATACATAAATGCCCCCACGGTGCCTGATACATAAATGCCCCCACGGTGCCTGATACATAAATGCCCCCACAGTGCCAGATATGCCCCCACAGAGCCAGATAAATGCCCCCACAGTGCCAGATAAATGCCCCCACAGTGCAAGATAAATGCCCCCACAGTGCAAGATAAATGCCCCCACAGAGCCAGATAAATGCCCCCACAGAGCCAGATAAATGCCCCCACAGAGCCCAGAGCCAGATAAATGCCCCCACAGTGCCAGATATGCCCCCACAGTGCCAGATAAATGCCCCCACAGTGCCAGATAAATGCCCCCACAGTGCCAGATAAATGCCCCCACAGAGCCAGATATGCCCCCACAGTGCCAGATATGCCCCCCACAGAGTCAGAAATGCCCCCACAGTGCCAGATAAATGCCCCCACAGTGCCAGAAATGCCCCCACAGTGCCAGATAAATGCCCCCACAGTGCCAGATAAATGCCCCCACAGTGCCAGATAAATGCCCCCACAGTGCCAGAAATGCCCCCCACAGAGCCAAAAATGCCCCCTGTGTGCCAGAAATGCCCCCACAGTGCGGATCCCCCCCCAAAATACCTGCGGCGATGGGGAGGAGTACTGGTGTCCGCCTGTCCGAGTGCGGGAGTGCTGGCGGGCGGACGGGCGAGTGAGCCTGGGTCCGGGTCCGGGCGGGCGGGCGGCCACTTGCGTGCGCTATGCACGTTGCGCGGCGCCGGCGTCTGACGTTAGACACCGGCGCCGCGCAGCGCGCATAGCGCACACACGGCGGGACGGGCCAATGCTATGCTGCACACACAGGGCCGGCTCCAGCATCGAATATGGCAGCGCCAGCGCGGCGCCCATTAAGGGTGGCGCCCTGCGCGGCCGCTCTATTCGAACATGCCTAGAGCCGGCCCTGTGTCCAATGCTGCTGTATAAGTCCAGTCCAGTACACTGGTGCTGTGTTGTCCTGCATCAGTCCAGTGGTGGTGTCCCTGTGCTGCCATAAGTCCAGGGGTGCTGCCGTATAAGTCCAGGGGTACTGCTGTATAAGTCCAGTCCAGTGGTGCAGCCATATAAGTCCAGGGGTACTGCTGTATAAGTCCAGGGGTACTGCCGTATAAGCAGTACGGATGGTGTAATGGTTAGCATTACTGCCTCACAGCACTGAGGTCATGGGTTCGATTCCCACCATGGCCCTAACTGTGTGGAGTTTGTATATTCTCCCCGTACTTGCGTGGGTTTCCTCCGGGTACTCCGGTTTCCTCCCACAATCCAAAAATATACTGGTAGGTTAATTGGCTTCCAACAAAAATGAACCCTAGCGTGAATGTGTCTGTGTGTACATGTGATAGGGAATATAGATTGTAAGCTCCACTGGGGCAGGGACTGATGTGAATGGGCAAATATTCTCTGTACAGCGCTGCGGAATATGTGTGCGCTATATAAATAACTGGTAATAAATAATAAATAATAATAAATAAGTCCAGTGGTACTGCCGTATAAGTCCAGTGGTACTGCCGTATAAGTCCAGGGGTACTGCCGTATAAGTCCAGTGGTACCGCTGTATAAGTCTAGTCCAGTGGTACTGCCATATAAGTCCAGTGGTACTGCCGTATAAGTCCAGTCCAGTGGCACTGCCATATAACTCCAGTGGCACTGCCATATAACTCCAGTGGTACTGCCGTATAAGTCCAGGAGTACTGCCATATAAGTCCAGTGGTACTGCAGTATTAGTCTGGTCCAGTGGTACTGCCGTATAAGTCCAGTGGTACTGCCTTATAATTCCAGTCCAGTGGTGCAGCCGTATAAGTTCAGGGGTACTGCCGTATTATAAGTCCAGGGGTACTACCGTATAAGTCCAGTCCAGTGGTGCAGCCGTATAAGTCCAGGGGTACTGCCATAAAAGTCCAGTCCAGTGGTGCAGCCGTATAAGTTCCGGTGTATTGCCATATAACTCCAGCAGGGGCGGATTGGGATACAAAACCAGCCTGGGAAATTTCTGGAAGCAGCCCTAAATGGGGGGTGGGGTCAGGGCAGTGGAGAGCGGATATGGATTGACGTACTGGTGGGGTGTGGCAAAATATGGAGAGGCATGGCCACCCCCTTAAAAAAAATTACTATTCATCTGACCCCCTCTGCAACTAACATGGGCCACTACTGTATGTGCAAGGGGGCAGTGCCCTAACTAGGTATTTTAGCGCTGTGTGCAAGAAACGGCATTGGCGCCCCCCCCTCATGTAGAACACTGGCAGTGCGCGTCGTAGGCGTGCGCAATTTTTTTAGGGGCGTGGCTTCATGGGGATGGGGTGTGGCCACAAAATAATACCAATTCATACTACGGTATACAGTAGTCTCCATTCTTCAAATTACGCTGCACAGTAGCGCCACTACACTAGGTAGAGCCCCTTCTACACATTACTGCAGACAGCGTCCCCCTTTTTTACACATTACGGCAGACAGCGTCCCCTTTTTACACATTACTGCAGACAGCGTCCCCTTTTTACACATTACGGCAGACAGTGTCCCCCTTTTTACACATTACAGCAGACAGCGTCCTCCTTTTTCACACATTACGGCAGACAGCGTCCCCCTTTTTACACATTACGGCAGACAGCATCCCCTTTTTACACATTACGGCAGACAGCGTCCCCATTTTACACATTACGGCAGACAGCATCCCCTTTTTAAACATTATGGCAGACAGCGTCCCCCTTTTTACACATTACGGCACACAGCGTCCCCTTTTTACACATTACAGCAGACAACATCCCCCTTTTTACACATTACAGCAGATAGCGTCCCCCTTTGTGTGAGGAGGGTAGGGCTGTGTGTGGGGATCTGAGGAGCTGTGTATTACCTTTAGTTGAAGGGCTGAGGCAGCTAGGCAGACACCGGCCACGCTTCTCTCCCTCCTCTATCTTCCTACATGCAGCGCAGGCAGACAGACACTAAGCCTGCGCTGCAGTGAGACACCGCAGCCCGGTCCTCGCCTGTGAGTGCAGAGAGGGACGGGAGCCAGGAGCTAGCGCGGCACATCACAAACTCCGGCTTCTGCGCATGCGCGGTCTCCGGATTGCAGCAGCCGGCCCAGCACAGGTCAGTGAAGTTCACTGAGGGGACGTCAGGACCGGCTAACCGGAAACTGATCCGGCGTCCCAATCCGCCCCTGAACTCCAGTGGTGCTTACCTGTGCTGTATATTATTTACTCCAAATAAAGGGGTTATTAATATTTAATCCAAATATTTTATAGGGTTTGCCCTGTGTGGTTTAGGGGTACGCTCTTCTGTGCCGCATATTGTTATATAACTCCATCCAAATAAAAGGTTTATTATTATCCAAATTATTTTTACAGGCTTTGCCGTGCGTGTGTGTGGTTTAGGGGTACGCTCTTCTGTGCCGCATATTGTTATATAACTCCATCCAAATAAAAGGGTTATTATGCAAATTATTTTTACAGGCTTTGCCGTGTGTGTGTGGTTTAGGGGTACACTCTCCTCTGCCACCAATATTGTGTGTGTATTACATCTGGGCATATTCCAGCACATCCCATGTTTTGCACACACAATTAATTTGGTGGTGCAGAATTTTTTGAGAAATGACAGGGGCGTGCAGGAGATGCTGTCGGTGACCCGAAAATTTGTGGGCCACTTTCGACATTCAGCCACTGCATGCCACTCCTAGATGGGCCAGGTGTTTGTGCCGCACACTTGTGTCGCTTAGCTTAGTCAGACTGCAACCTCGGTGCACCTTTTTTTCTTTGCATCATGTGCTGTTTGGGGACTAGTTTTTTTAAGTGCCGTCCTGTCTGACACTGCAGTGCCACTCCTATATGGGCCAGATGTTTGTGTCTCACACTTGTGTCACTTAGCTTAGCTATCCAGCGACATTGGTGCACCTCTTATTTTCTTTGCATCATGTGCTGTTTGGGGCCTAGTTTTTTAAATCTGCCATCCTTTCTGCCACTGCAGTGCCACTCCTAGGTGGGCCAGGTGTTTGTGACGCACACTTGTGTCGCTTAGCTTAGTCATCCAGCAACCTCTGTGCAACTTTTAGGCCTAAAAACAATATTGTGAGGTGTTTAGAATAGACTGGAAATGAGTGAAAATTAATGTTATTGAGGTTAATAATACCGTAGGATCAAAATTACCCCCAAATTCTGGGATTTTAGCTATTTTTAAGGGTTTTTTTTCCAAAAATCTTCCAGATCCAAAACCAAAAGCGAAAGGGTGGTTTTGGCAAAACCAATCCGGATACAAAACACGAGATCCAAAACCAAAACACAAAACACGATAAGTGCCCAACGCACATCTCTAATGAATACAGGATGTAGCTATGTGACCGGCGGTTAGGAGATCGATGGTCACATAACCTCCCCCTACGTTCTGCCCCCTCACAATCCCGACGGTCGTCATGCCGACCAACAGGGACTATTCCCACTCATGGGTGTCCACGACACCCGTAAAATAGGAATAGAACCTGTGGTGACCGTAGGTCACCACCGAGTCCGCAAGGGGCTTGCTGCACTCACCACCCCCCACCGGGTTTCCAATTCCGGGATCCCAGCGTCGGTATGCTGACCACCGGTCACGCATACCACACCCATGAACCTGTTATGCCTTAAAACTTAGTGAAAATCAGTGCCATAACAGGATGTCACTGCTCCCTGTGTCACCCCCAGCCCCTGAATGCACAACGCCATAATGTCAAGCAGGGGTCGGGGCCACCAGCACTGGGATGTAAGGCACCTCCCAGAACAGCTTCACAGGCTGCAGGGTGTCAGTCCAGGCACCCTGCTAGCCAATTGCAGGGACCGTGGAGTAGTGATGATGGCACCCCCCAGGGACCTGCACCCTGGCAGATGGCACACCCCTAGTTATGGCCCTGGTGTAGGCTATTGTTCTTTGTTATTATCAACTACAGTACTGTTAGGATTTCCTCTACATTCTTCAAGAGGTTTGGATTAAAGAGTACTTTTCTCTCATAGGGGCTGGATGTAATATTGTTTTCCAAACTACAGCAAGCTGCACTAAGACAGTGGCTATGATTTTGCAGAGGTGAGGGCCCGTATGCCGTCTCCATGTGGGCCCCCTCCTCTCTGCCAGAGCAATAGACTCTGGCTTTGTGCCTTTTTCCAATGTAAGGAACCAGGGGCACATCTGCTCTACACGCCTTGCACCCATTATAGATATGCCAATGGGGGTATGGTCATGCCATCTTGAGAGAATGGTTACTCCTCCCTGGGCACTAGAAAGGCATCACGGCTTCATAGACAGTCTCCTCTTTAGGTGCAGGAAAGTTCAGAATACTTTTGTTGTTATCGACAGACACTAAACTCTGCAGTATATTCAGCTTTTTAGAAAATGTCTGCTGCACAGTGAAAAGGAAACACTGCTATTAATAATTACCTGGATGTATACAAAGAACCAATTGAGATTTATGAGTAGCTACAATTGTTATATGGGAGAGAATAAGCTGAGTTTCTGACTTGATGCAGCAGAACAAAATCTAACCCTTGCTACTTAATACAGATGCTTTGCTGAATCAGTAATTCTGATATGTCCAGAAGAGAAGTACATGTATATCCCAAAAAGTGCACCAACAAGCTCTTTTCAAACAAACTGCATTATATCATTCTATGTGGCCCCAAGGTCTAAATAAAAGCATAGCTAATAAATCGAAACTACACTTGGAAAGGCTGTCATAATAATTTCTGTGTGGAAATGAACCTCACTGTTGGAAATGGTGGAACCTGTGCAGGTCAGACAGACAGGTCAACAAGATCCAGTAAAGAACACATCTCACAACAAAATACTACTTCTCTGAGTATCACACATGTCCTGCAACTTTGTGTGTGAAAAAAAAGGCCATCTCTAAGCATGTAGAGTATCATGATATGTTATGTCATAGGTTTTCAAACTTGGTCCTCAGGAACCCAAACTGTTCATATTTTCTAGATCTCCTCACAGAATCACATGTTAAATAATTAGCTCCACCTGTGGATCTTTGAAAATGATCACCAACTAGAGATGTGCGGCGGACACTTTTCGGGTTTTGGTTTTGGCTCTGGATCCCTGCTCGTGTTTTGGATCTGGATTGGTATTGCCAAAACCACCCTTTTCGCGTTTTGGTTTGGTTTTGGATCTGGATGATTTTGAAAAAAACATAAAAACAGCAACAATCACAGAATTTGGGGTTAATTTTGAGCCTACGGTATTATTAACCTCAATAACATTAATTTCCACTCATTTCCAGTCTATTCTGAACATCTCACACTTCACATTATTGTTTTTAGGCAAAAAGGTTACACCGAGGTAGCTAGATGACTAAGCTAAATGACACAAGTGGGCGGCACAAACACCTGGCCCATCTAGGAGTGGCACTGCAGTGGAATTCAGGATGGCAGTTTTAAAAACTAAGCCCCAAAGAGCACATAATGCAAAGAAAAAAAAGAGGTGCACCAAGGTCGCTGAATGACTAAGCTAAGTGACACAAGTGGTCAGCACAAACACCTGGCCTATCTAGGTGTGGCACTGCAGTGGCAGACAGGATGGCAGTTTTAAAACCTAGGCCACAAAGAGCACATAATGTGAAGAAAATAAAGAGGTGCATCGAGGTCGCTGGATGACTAAGCTAAGCAACACAAACACCTGGCCTATCTAGGAGTGGCACTGCAGTGGCAGACAGGATGGCAGTTTTAAAAACTAGGCCCCAAAGAGCACATAATGTAAAGAAAAAAAGGGAGGTGCAAGATGGAATTGTCCTTGGGCCCTCCCACCCATCCTTATGTTGTATAAACAGGACATGCACACTTTAACAAACAAATCATTTCAGCGACAGGGTGTGTCACACGGCTGTGGCTGAAATGATTGGTTTGTTTGGTTCCCCACAAAAAAATAAGCAATTTATCCCCCCACCAAAAAAGAAGCAATTAATCTCTCTTTGCACAAACTGGCACTACAGAGGCAAGATGTCGTCCTCATCCTCCGATTCCTCACCTCTTTCAGTGTGTACATCCTCCTCCTCACAGAGTATTAATTCGTCCCCACTGGAATCCACCATCACAGGTCCCTGTGTACTTTTGAAGGCAATTGCTGGTAAATGTCTTTCTGGATGAATTTAGAATTCATTTTGATGAACATCATCTTCTCCACATTTTGTGGAAGTAACCTCCTATGCCGATCGCTGACAAGGTTACTGGCTGCACTAAACACTCCTTCAGAGTACACACTGGAGGGGGGGCAACTTAGGTAAAATAAAGCCAGTTTGTGCAATGGCCTCCAAATTGCCTCTTTTTCCTGATAGTATACATACTAGCATAGTAGGCATGTCAGACATGTATACATAGTATACATTTCTGACATGCCTACTTGGATGCTGTCACCCAAATATTCCTCCACCATTCTTTCAATGGTGACAGCATCATAAGCAGTGACAGTAGACATGTCCGTAATCGTTGGCAGCTCCTTCAGTCTGGACCAGATGTCAACACTTGCTCCTGACTGCCCTGCATAACCGCCAGTGGGTGGGCTCGGAAAGGTTATCCTTTTCTCTGCAGCCCCAGTTGTGGGAGAAATTGGAGGAGTAGCTGTTGACGGGTCACATTCCGCTTCAGTTGACATTTTACTCACCAGCAGGTATTTGAACCTCTGCAGACTTGTGTCTGCTGGAAAGAGAGATACAACGTAGGCTTTAAACCTAGGATCGAGCACGGTGGCCAAAATGTAGAGCTCAGATTTCAACAGATTGACCACCCTTGAATCCTGGCAAAGCGAATGAAGGGCTCCATCCACAAGTCCCACATACTTGGCGGAATCGCTCCATCTTAGCTCCACCTTCAATTTCTCCAGCTGCTTCTGCAAAAGCCTGATGAGGAGAATGACCTGACTCAAGCTGGCAGTGTCTGAACTGACTTCACGTGTGGCAAGTTCAAAGAGTTGGAGAACCTTGCACAAGACGGAAATCATTCTCAGGTGCATTCCCCCTCCTTTGCCTATATCGTAGGATGATGTATAGGCTTAAAAGGCATTTTGCTGCTCCTCCACCCTTTGAAGCATATAGAGTGTTGAATTTCACCTCATTACCACCTCTTGCTTCAGGTGATGGCAGGGCAGGTTTAGTAGTGTTTGCTAGCTTTCCAGTCTTTGGCACGCAATGGCCAGTTGTGCAAGTGGGCAGGTATGGGTGGGTTCGGCGTACCCTTAAGAATTTAGCCGTGGGTATGCTGTACCCAGCGCCTCCGCCGCTCCCTCTCTCCCTCCCTCTCTCTGCTGCTGCTCACCACCGCTGCTGCTTGAGGGGAGGAGAGCACAGTGTGCGCCTCTCCTGCCCCTCAGTGTCTCCCTTCAATTCAGCACTAGCCCGTGAGCCAATCAGAGCTCACGGACCGGCAGCCAAGGCTCCTGATTGGCTGCCGGACCACGAGCTTTGATTGGCTCACAGATCGGCGCTGAATTAAAGGAGAAACCCGCACTGCCGCCGGAGACTGAGGGGCAGGAGAGGCGCACTCTGCGCTCTCCTCCCCTCACACACAGGACAGCAGCGGTGAGCAGCAGGAGAAGGGGTGGTACTTGGCAATGGGTGCATAGCTGGCACTGGGAGGACATGTGTAGCTGGCACTGGGGGCATAGCTGGCACTGGGGGCATAGCTGGCACTGGGGGGACATGTGTATCTGGCACTGGGGGCATATCTGGAACTGGGGGTACATGTGTATCTGCTAGTGGGGCATATCTGGCACTGGTGGGACATGTGTATCTGGCACTGGGGGCATATCTGGCACTGCGGGGACATGTGTATCTGGCACTGGGGGGAAATGTGTATCTGTCACTGGGGGCATTTCTGTATCTGGCACTGGGGGCATATCTGGTACTGTTGGGCATTTCTGTACCTGGCACTGGTGGGGCAATGTATATCTGACACAGTGGGGGCATTTGTGTATCTGGCACTGTGAGGCAATGTATATCTGGCAGTCTGGGGACATTTGTGTATCTGGCACTGTGGGGCAATGTGTGTCTGGCACCGTGGGGCAATGTGTATCTGGCACCGTGGGGCAATGTGTATCTGGCACTCTGGGGCAATGTATATCTGGCACTGTGGGGCAACCTGTATCTGGCACTATTGGGGTCATGTGTATCTGCCCCTGACCCCATATGTGTATCACGCCCACATTTTCATTGGCCACGCCGCATGTGGCATTTGGCCACACCCATTTTTTTTTGGCACGCGCGCACACAGTACCTATAAGACATTTTTTTTCTACTTGCACCACTGGCAATGGCTGAATTTCGAAAGTGTCCCTCAATTTTTTGGGCCACCAACAGCATCTCCTGCACGCCCCTGTCATTTAAAAAAAAATTGTGCTCCTCCAAATTAATTGTATGTGCAAAACATGGGACGTGCTGGAATTTGCCCAGAAGTAATGCATGCACAATATTGGTGGCGTTGTCCGATATCACAAATCCCCAGGAGAGTCTAAGCGGGGCAACACATTGTGCGATGATGTCCCTCAGTTTCCGTAAGAGGTTGTCAGCGGTGTGCCTCTTACGGAAACCGGTGTTGCACAGCGTAGCCTGCCTAGGAATGAGTTGGCGTTTGTGAGATGCTGCTACTGGTGCCGCTGCTATTGTTGCTGCGGGAAGCAATACACATACCCAGTGGGCTGTCACAGTCATGTAGTCCTTAGTTTGCCCTGCTCCACTTGTCCACATGTCCGTGGTTAAGTGGACAGTGCATACAACCGCATTTTTCAAGACACTGAGGACAGAAGTGTCCTCAGTGTCTTAATGTCTTAATGTCGCTGTACAGTCCGGGTATCGCTCTCCTAATGAAGTGGATTCTAGACGGGATTTGGTACACTGCAGTAATGGCGCATACCGGATGCACAACTAACACCAGCATAGCTGTTATGGCCTCAGTAATCCACTTTGCAACAGGGTAACTGCTGTCATATTTCATCTTTCTCGCAAAGGACTGCTGGACAGTAAATTGCTTAGTTGAAGTAGTACAAGTGGTCTTCCGACTTCCCCTCTGAGATGACGATCGACTCCCAGCAGCAACAACAGCAGCGGCAGCAGTAGGCATACCACTCAAGGATCCTCTGGAGGAATCCTGGCTAGGAGAAGACTCGTCTGTCATTCCAGTGACATGGCCTGCAGTACAACTGACGTTCCTGACTGATGAGGAAACTGACGTTGAGGGAGTTGGTGGTGTGGCTTGCAGGAGCTTGGGTACAACAGGAAGAAGGGATTTAGGTGTCAGTGGACTGCTTACACTCTTACCAAAAGTTTATGAACTTGACAATGACTTCTGATGAATGCGCTGCAGTAAGGGAGGATGTTCCCAGGTGTTGAACGTCCTTACCCCTACTTATTACGAATTGACAAAGGCATCACACGGCTTGACACCTGTTGTCGGGATTTGTGGCAAAATAAGTCCACACCGAAGAGGTGGCTTGTTTGGTATTTTGCCCAGGCATGACAATGGGCTTTCTCATCCCACGGACAACAACTGTCTCCACTGGTGCATTATTGAAACAAACCATAACACCATAAGAATCCTCATCATCAACTTCCTCCTCATCCTGGTGTATGTCTGCAGTGAATTCCTCAATCTCAATATCAGCAACTGGACTGGTGGTGCTCTTCCCAGCACTTGCAGGGGACATGCAATGGGTGGTAGGAGCCTCCTCTTTCCATACAGTCTTGGGAAGGTCAGGCCTAGACATCCCAACCGCGGACACACTTGAACTCTCCTTGGGGATTTATGATATCTCTGAATGCGCAGTTGTATTTATCTGCGCTTTAACAGGCTTAATTTTTTTAATTTTTCAAGAGGGAGGAGGGCTTCCATCTTCATGAGAAGCTGAGCCACCAGTCATGAACATAGGCCAAGGCCTTAGCCTGTCCTTGCCACTTCATGTCGTGAATGGCATATTGACAATTTTACGTTTCTCGTCAGATAATTTCTTTTTTTTATGATTATTAATTTTTGCTTCTTGGATTTTACATGCCCTCTATGACATTGGGCATCGGCCTTAGCAGACGACGTTGATGGAATTGCATCATCAATGTCATGACTGGTGGCAGCAGTAGCTTCAGCGCTAGTACTAGAAATGGAAGTGGTTCCTGATCTTCCACAATTTTTTCCTTATTACAGCACACAGAGCAGTGCACCTTTATTTTTACAGCACCCCTGTATACTTACAGCATACATGACCAGTGTAATGTTATTTGAACAGCAACACCCTTATATTTTACAGCATACAAGAGCAGTGTGCTTTTAATTTTTAACAACTGCACCTCTTAATTTGTATAACATACAGTGCCAGTAGTACCCTTAATTCTACAGCATACGGCAGTGTGCTTTTATTTTTTAACAACTGCACCTCTGAATTTGTATAACATACAGGACCAGCAGCACCCCTATATTTTACAGCATACAACAGTGTGCTTTTAATTTTTTAACAACTGCACCTCTGAATGTTTACAACATACAGGGCCAGCAGCACTCCTATATGTCGAAGTCAGAAAATATTACAATACACACATTACGTACAAACACCACATAGATGGCCTCCGTGTGCGTACGTGTTCGGCTGTGCGTGAACATATTCGCAAATTGCTTATGGTTGCTCCCGCGGTCCTGCGCATTAGAGCGTGGTATGAGTAATTACAGTGGAATTTGTACTCGCATGGAAAAGCCACAAAGACATATCATAAATCTAATCTATATATTGCATAAATCCCACACTGTCTGCTTTTTCTTCTAAATAGCATGAAGATCGGTCACACATAAATTAAAACTCCCAGAGACTAAAATACAATGGCCTTATTTACACTAAGCTTTGAAATTCTATGAAGAAGGCAAACACCTTTGTTTACTAGGGTAGCCGAGTTTCTATTTAAAACAATAAATACTGGATTGTCATTGTCTCACCTGAAGACAAAAACAAACGAAGAGACAATACCCAGGAACCTAAGCTGCGAGAAACTCAATTAGCAAATAGCTAACCAAAATACAAACCAGACATTTAGAAATCTGAGATATTAACATTCATAGTTTAAACTCTTGGAGATGTATGTGTTTGTATATATATATATATATAAGTATATATATATATATATATATATATGAGTATATGGATATATGTGGATATATGTATATCTTGAGGATGGAAATAGATAATCATATCATGTGTGGGATCATATTGTTCAGATTCACGTAAACATTAATCTGATGGGAATAAGAATATTATTATATATTGCCACATTAATTTATTAATAATACCAGATTTATGTATGATTAATGTGATGGGTTTAACTGGTCATGGGGCGGGAACTCAGATGCAAACAACAGAAACCACATCTCAAGTCCTAGCCATCGCCCATTTCTTGAGCTGACTAATGATCTCTGGTGCACAGGATATGTCCCACCCCCGAACCAATGGAAGAAGAGCACACAGTGTCTATTGTATTATGTTTTGATCTACTGTATAAAAGATGCCTGCTGCAGGCCTGGACACACAAGACTCACAAAGTTATCTATCTAGATGAACGAGGACCAGACTGGGTAGCGTGGCGAAATCCAAACAAGTATGTATCATTGACTGTAGCCATCATTCTTTTGTATTGTATTGCTTTGTTATTGTAACCCCCTTTCAGTAATAATATGCTGTGGTGTCGGAACCCAGTAGTTTAATTACAATCTGGTGTTGTGTCTTCCTTTCCCTGCTAAGGTTTAAAGTGTATTATTATCGCTTTGCATAGCTGTTAAGGGTTCACGGTGTATCATTGGGTGTGTACGCGCTGTGTGTACTTTGTACAGCTAGCGCAGCATTTGTACGCAAAGTCCGTACTCGGTACGGGACTCTGTACGCTAACGGTGTAAAAAGTCCGTAGGTTGTGGATTAAGTATAGCAGCCGCAGCGGCTTCATTTAAAGTGTATGAAATGTCTTTTTAAAGTGTTGCTTTTAGTCCTGTATGAAAATCAGCATTCTCAATTGGGGGCATCATCCGGTTTTCCACATACTCACAGCCTAACAGGTCACAGCAGACTTAATCTATCAGCAAAAGGGTGGACAGAAAGTATCCTACGTAACCTTTACTTGGTCGATGGATACACTGAAAATCCTGCTTGTGTGCTGATTAGATGACGTCTGCTCTGTATGGTTTGTAGAGATGCTGGTAGAACCCGTAAAACAAACAAGAAAAAAGCTATTTAAAAATCTGTGAATTTTTTTGGGTGCTAAAAGCGTACACAACAAAAGGCACCCATACTTTGTATACCCTCTCACATTGTTGCCATAAGACTCAGATTGCTAGATTCATTTAGATCTGTGTGAAACCGGATACATTTGTTGCTATATAGTTAAAACTAAAATAAATGTTTAAGGAAGTAAGAGTAAAGCACAAATGCAGTCTGGCCTGGTTGTAAAGGTTTATACAGAAAAAACTGTGTTGTGTTAAGTGAGCGATTATAGTTAGTATTGCTCACATTTATAGAAGTTGTGGGATTTGTTTTATTGTGGACGTACGGTTTTGTACACGTGTCTCGGACAAAGTACAGGACTGCGCACGCAGCGTAAGAGACACGCACGGTCGCGTGTTTACGCAAAGTGCGTAAGAGTACGGGCTCTAAGTACAAATTACACAATAGTGTCATTTAGCTAAAAGGTGGGACAGTAGCCATGCTACAATAGCACAAAACTGCCCAGTTTCTAAAGCAGATTAGTATAAAACTTTTGTTTAAAACTGTATTGCCTCTGGGGGTAAAGCTGCCTATCTGAATGAATTAAAATTTTCTGTACAGAAAAACAGTGTATTTGAGTGAGCGAACGTAGGAGTGAATGGATATTCGAACCCAGTGAATTCGGGATCCCGTCGTGTGGTACACCGAGTGAGTGGAGGCTTGGTGGCGTGAGACGGCTGACTCACGTTAGTATAAGGTTTAATGCGTAAGTCGTGAGGAGACTTACACAGGAGCATGTTAGGGAATTGTGAATTGTGTTGTGACCCATATAGTTTTTGATACGCTCCGGCTGAGGTTTCACAGCTTGTGATTCGATTCCAGTGGTCGTACGGCAGATAAGTAACAAGTACCTATATGCTGTGCGATTGGACCACGCGTTTGTGGGTGCGATATATAGCGTAACGTGATATCCTTTTTACGAGCTTTTGCATAAAATCACAGTATAATTAGCGCTGTATAGGGCATACGCAAGCGTGATTTGTGTATAATAAAGCGCATAGGGAGTTTTCGCTGGTCTCTCTCAGGAAGATCTCCAACGACAGATACTTTACTGGAAAGGGTAAGTTATTCCTAAAAAACTTCCAGTAAATATAGGTCAATAGGGGCCCTAAGTTGGGTACATTGCCTTTGCTATCGACAGTGTATGGTAGTACTGGCCAACGTGGGCGTGAGCGGGTGAAGAGTGCTCGGAGAACTTTCACCGTCACCTTATATTGAGTATTTTGGTGTTTGTGGGAAAAGGCCCACAATTATGGGAGCCAGTTGCTCAAGTAAGGGACGTTTAACCAGGGTTCAGGTTGAAGAGCCGCGGCCCAGGGGGTCAGCGAAGTTTAAAGGAAAAAGTATTATGTGTGGGAAATATGGTCCACACGCTGAAGACTTTTTGTCTGAATGGGAACGTATGACTGACAAAGATAGGGAACCATTCCCTAGGGTGGGCAGCTTTGAACCAGAGGTACTGCAGAATGTAAGCAGTAAAATATGTCTTCTTAAATCCAGAAAACAAAGGATTAGACATAACGATTGTTTAAAATTATGGCAACAAGAGGGGGAGATGCAAAGGGAACAAACTTGTAAAGCAGGTTCCAAACCTAGCAGGAATGGAGACACAAACACACCATTACCGACACAGGTCGAAGGGAAAAACATGGCTACAATCAATGGTACATCTGTAAATGATAGTAGTATGCAAGAGCAATGTATTGTCCCTAACCTTTGCAAGTTGTATCCTGTTTTGAAGTCTTTTCAAGGACATAGGTCACTGGAAGATGAAGGATCCAGCCAAATCACAGCTCTCATTCAGGCAGTCGCTTTGCAGGAAATTCAGGTGGGGCCTGTCCACCCAGTTAGAGCAGTACCAGTGTTACCCACTGAAAGAACTGGTGAGGTCACAGCTACTGGTAAGTGTGAGACAGTTCATTACACAGAGACAACAACACCTCACAGTAAACAGATTAGGAACGGAATGGTAGAATTACATCCTGTCTTGGAAATAGTAACTCCCAATGGGGGAACTGATAGTCAGGGAGTAATCCTCACCAGGAATAATGCAATGTATTGCCCGTGGCCCAGAGATGAGCTGCGGTCAATAATTTCATTTCAGAATTCCCCGACCCTCGGAAGCATTTAGCCAGATGTCAGAAGTTTATCAGAGATCTGGGTAATGCGTATGAACCGTCAAAACAAACACTGGCAGATATTTTTGAAAGCGTGCCTACCCCCTAATGACACCCAAAAATGTATCACTGATTGTAGATTAGATTCGGATAGTCGTATGACTGACAAATACAATCAGGAGAGCTTAGAGCAAATTAACATGCAACTAGAGTTGTATTTCCCCACTAAGTGGAGAAGAATTTTCTCCATAAAACAGAGGGAAAATGAAATGACATCTGAATATTTCCATCGGGCCCTGCAAATAATGGATAGATACATTGGGGTATCAGATACAGGGAACGATACGAATTACAAGGAGGTGGCTGTCTCTGTGCTAATAGACGGACTCAATAAGACAGTAAGGGACAGGGTACAAACATCTTTGCCTAATTGGAGAGGGGTCACAGTAGCTTGTCTTAGAGAGTGCGCAATTGAACACCACAAGAATATTGTTAGGCGTAGAAAACAACAGGAGGAGAGGCTGAGGATTGAAAGTATACAGGCTCTTACACCAAAGTCTCATCAGCCTAAACCCCAAAACCCTGGTGGTAAGAAAAGGCCAATAATATGTTACACTTGTAAAAATAAAGGACATTTTGCTAAAGATTGTAAGAGTAGTAGAGCACATAGCCAATATAGACCCCTAGACAGAGAAAACAAGCCACATTATTAAACACATTGACGGGATCAAGGGACATATAGTAAGGAATCACGAGCCATATAGAAAACACAGATTCGGTTAATGGGAAGAACGGAATAAATGCAACTTTACCCTTTTAACAAAATTTACTGGGGTTGAGAAGAGGTCTCTAAACTTTTGCTTCTTTCTCTAGCAGAAGTGACCTCTAATTAACTTAACAGAAGTTTTGTTAGAGATGGTATACATATAGCGTGCTCCGGCCCAGAAAGTACGAATTATGTTGGATACTCACAAAGACTAATGTTGCATTTCACTGTTTTAGATGCATGTCCATCACAGGTAGAGTAAATTATCTCAAAGATACCGGGTTCCCTATGAATTTAGAATGGACAGGACACTGGATTGATGGCTGGGATAGTCCCAGTAGAGATATAACACACATAGAATTTTTTTTAGGGGAGCAGACAGAGTAGAGAATCATTCCCCCGTAGTGCCCAATCCAGATGTCAAATTTTGTAAAATCTTCTTTGCCTCTACAAACTTATCTGTTACTAAACTCTATGTGATTTGTCTTCAAAGTTTCCTCTTCATCTCTTGCGTTCACCGACAGGATTACAGTTCAGACGCCACATGCCTACTCGGTCTTTCAGAGCTCTGCCCAAATCCAGTATATCTCACCAGCATAAGGACATAAGGACACCAGTATTTATGCAGTGTGCCTGGTCATGCACAAAGGGTGGAGAATGAGAATACTGGTGAAGGGAGACTGTGCACAGACACGGATATGCATGATGGTGTGACAGCCTGTTGGTGAATGCCAAACCTGACATTTCCAAATCTGACATTTTTCTTTTCTTTATTTACTATATCCCCCTCTCTTCTCTCATCCAGAGACGGTTTACTTCACACAACTGATAACACATGATAGTAAATTAAAATGAAAAAGATTTGTGTTCTTTACAGGAAAAGGCGGTCTGGAGGTCAAAGGGGTATGGCCAGGAATCCTTAGGACTGTGGACAGGTGGACAAGGTAAGCCGGTGGCCCCCAGAGCATATCTTCCAAGCTTAGCTGAGGCGGCACACGGTCTGACTCATCTGGGCAAAGAGGGTATGTGCAAGCTGGTAAGAGCCTACTGGTGTGCGCCAGGATTCTCTTCTCATGCAGGTAAGAGAGCAATGACATGCTTTACTTGCTTGAGGAAGAATATTGGAAAGTCAATACCAACAGAACCATCCCATATCCCTCCGACAGACGGACCTTTTCAGGTAATACAAATCGATTTCATACAGTCAGGGCCGGTGCAAGGTTTTTCAACACCCTAGGCAAATCTTCAGCGCACCCCCCCCCCCTTCCCCGCCAATATCCAGCTCCTCAGATGAAACAGCCTGGAGGTTCCACAGCCCAGCTTGATAAATGTGAGTTAGTGCCATACCAAAGAATATTTTCCTCATGTATGGTGTTCAGTTAGGTACGGAGAAACCTGGGGAGCGATAAACTGACTTTTTTGTGCTTTTTACCGGTACTCAGATTTTTTTTTCAGGTCATCCCGAAAAAAAAAAAATTCTCCCGAAAACACACAGATTCTGTTTTCGTTAGAAGCAGAACCGTTTTCGGACGAGAATAGGGTTGTTTTCGGGGATTTGGTTTCACCTGGAGAAGACACAATATCCCTGATAAGTGGCGGCTCACGCCAGCTTATCATGCTAATTGAATTTAACAGCAGATAAGAACCATACGGCCCATCCAGTCTGCCATTCAGAGTTAGGGGCTAGAGTATTAGGGTTAGGTTAGGGATTTGTGTTAAGGGCTAGGGTATTAGGGTTAGTTTGCTAGACTGGGTTAGGATATTAGGGACAGGGTAATAGAGTTGCTTACGGTTGGGTTAGGGTATTAGGGATATGATATTAGGGCTGGTTTATCAGTTTTGGTTAAGGTATTACAGTTACGGGTTATGATTAGTCAGAGGTTTGTATATGTGTATATATATCATCAGGGTTGTTGTTCTCTGAAACGTTGCAATAGACACCTGATCTTTCACTGATTTGAAGACTTGGGACCTGGTTCAGAGATGGACACAGAGATCGCTGCATACACAGCAATATCTGCGTCCATGTCCGCACATGCTGGGGGCCGCATAGCACAGGGCAAGGCCACCCCGCATGTGTGGCACCGCCTCCTGATGCATCCACAAGTAAATTGTGGACGCATCAAATTAAGATTGATCCCTGACGGCGGAGCCTGGCTGCGCTGTCAGTCGGTCTGCTGCCATATTTTTAATCAGAGCTGCTGCGTGTGACACCACACAGCTGCCCCGAAAACACTCCCGACATGCCCCAGTTTAAAACGCGATGTCAACGCTCTCCGATGGCCATGACTGTCAGTCACCTTGCGGCTGCATGGAAGGATGCAGCCACAAGGTGTGGGGTCGCGCATGTGCATTGCGGCTACTCTGCATGCACAGAATACCCAAATGCAGCCCTATGTTTATATCTCTACTGGTGATGAGTTTCTTCCATGGGAGGGCACAGACGTTACAGTATGTATGTATGTATGTATATATATATATATATATATATATATCCAAAAAAAAAAATATATATATATATATATATATATATATATATATTTATGTGTGTGTGTATGTATATACAGACAGTAGGGGCCACAGCAGCTGCAGTAGAACCTTCTGTTGGTCACATAACAACCAAGTGTGATGTGAGGCACTTACCATGGTTGTTCTTCTGGCTGATGCGCTATGGCTGATGTGGCTCCATATGAGGGAGGACAGCAGACAGATGTCCCCTCCCCTGACGGTACACAGGGTAGCTGCCGCTGGTCTGCGCCGGCAGGGAGGGAGGTCAGATCAGCCGGGAGTTGAGGAAGGACATACAGCTCTTCTTGCCCCCCGTGTGAAGATGCCGCCCACTGTCTCCTTCTCGGGTTCCAGCAAGCAGCTTCTTGGATGGCTTGTGGTCCTGGCAGAGGCGGAGGTAGCGGATCTGCACCCCAGTTATCGGTGCGGGTAAGCAACCAATGCAGGAGGGGTAGGCCTGGATGCGCTACGGACATGCGGCTCCGGCTCGGCAGATACAACTACTGGTGAACAGGGATCGGGCGCCTTACATTCCCCATCACTGCACGCATCCTGTCACATGCAATTTGTGTGCTCCATTCAGTGCCGCCCAGTAAGTGCCGGCGCCCATAGGCAGCTGCCTAATGCTGCCTAATGGTGGCGCCGGCCCTGCATACAGTTACCACCCTGTAGGAATTTAAAATATTTGTTAGTTTGTATTGATGTATTTTCCAACTGGGTAGAAGCGTTCCCTGCTGCCACAAATACTGCTACGTTCACTGCAAAGAAAATTGTGCAGGAATTTGTGTGTAGATATGGTATCCCTAGAATAATTGAAAGTGACAGGGGTACCCATTTTACAGGTGAAGTCTTTCAGGTCATGTGCAAACTGATGGGAATTAATAGCAAGCTGCATACTCCGTACCGTCCACAGGCAAGTGCAAAGGTGGAGAGAGTGAACAGCACTATTAATAACAAGCTGAGCAAATGAATGGCTGAAACTGGATTGTCGCGGCCAGAAGCTTTGCCACTAGTGTTGTACAGCATCAGAACCACTCCCAGGTCTCCCCTTAACCTATCACCCTTCGAAATTCTTTTTGGTCGACAACCTCATGTAATGATAGACCCCCAGGATGATTTGAAATGTAATAATGAAGTGACTGTGAAATATTTGGTTGGGATGAGCCAGCAGCTGAGAAATCAACAAAGAAATTTAAAGCTGGTGATCCCTGACCTACCGAACAGTAATTGTCATGACATTGAGCCTGGGGATTATGTGATGATTCAAAATTTCTTACGCTCAGGTTGCCTCATAGACAGGTGGGAAGGACCATACCAAGTCTTGTTAACCAGCACAACAGCATTGAAGGGCTCCGAAAGAGAGACTTGGGTCCACTCGTCCCACTGCAAGAAGGTCACTGACCCGGAGAGAACTCGTGACAAAGAGCAGAGTGTAGAGTATCTCGTATCATTGGAGTGTCTGTTCCGGGAAAGTTGAGAGGCAGGACTGTTGAAAGGCATCTGAGCACAGAGAGTAACAAGACCTAGAACGGTTGTCATACTACTTTCTTTTTTCACCTCCCCCTGCATTTTTCCTTTCTTTTCTCCTTCTTATTTTCCTCCTTTCCCCTAACGAAATGGATCGATCACAAGAGACTGCGTTTCGGGTTCTGTTAGTAATTCTGGTTTTGATAAGGACAGTTTGTTTTGGTGAGGGTCCCAGAGAGGTCGAGCAGGGATCTGGAATGGGTTCTGATGGCGAGTACGAATTTGTAGGATCACAGGAGCAGCACATCACTTCAGTAAAGGCTGGCATCAGTAAGCGCTCTGTTAGTCAGGGAGCTTGGAGGCACTGTGAGAGGTTATTGTCTGATGAATATTGTATTTGTAGGAATTGTGAGAATATAGTCGAGGATGGGTGCATCCAGAGCTTTCAGTCCAACCTTAATATCGACATGGACCGTCATCCGTTGAGTGATTACCACTCACTAGTGGGTAAGGTCTTAAACCAGACAGAATGCTGGGTGTGCTCACAGGTACCTCAAGGTCAGAGCAAGTCAGTATTAGTACCATACCCTTTAGCAATAGATGAGGTACTTGAATTACGGGGTGGGAGACCGGTGGACAAGAAATTCAATATCTCTAGGCCCCCTAGTTTGAAGCTCCACCAGTATCATGTAGACAGGTCCTTATTGTGTTTTAATATTTCCAATTACCGAAGACCGGGAAATTGGGAAGTAACGTGGAATAACCAGACAATTACCTTTTCATACAGAGCTGATAGGATACCCATAGACTCTGAACTTGTACGCCAAATAGCCAACAGTGGGAGGTATTTTCGGTATAGGTATACTCGTGGAAGCAAGAGCACGTGGGTTGGAAGAGTATCGTCATGGTATTGTGCTCATATCATCCAGCCCGATACTTGTACTGAGCAGATGGGAGAACTAGGGACTGGTTTCTTTACATGGAAAATTTGTAATATGATGATGTTATATTTTGTACCTTATGTTCTCCCAGATGATTCCTATTTCATATGTGGGAGGAAGGCGTACAAGTGGCTTGCCCCGAGCTCAGAGGGATTGTGTTATATTGGGTGAGTACTGCCAGAGGTCATGACCATAACCCATGATAAAATGAAAGACGTTCACCGCAGTGCTCAGGCTCCTTATACTCCTACTCACTACGAACACATCATCAAGAGACACCTCATAGATAGGGCAGAGCACGCAGCCTCTGATTTGATCCACGAATCCACCGGGATTCAGTTCCTTCTCGCATTAGACATTACCCATACTGCCAGAGGAACTATAAATTATAGGTATATCCATGCGCTAGCAAACTTGATAGATAATATCACTGAGATGTATGATGACACCTTCAGGTATACGGGAAGGGAGTTACAAGCTTACTAGAAGGAACTGATCCAGCACAGGATGGTCCTTAATTATGTCACAGCCGTGACAGGTGGGTACTGTGTTACTCTGGCAACTCAATATGGTGTGAAGTGCTGTACTTATATTACAAACAGCACTGATGACCCAACGGAGAATATCGATCGAAAGATGGGCAATATCTTGCAGTTGAAGTGGGAGTTCAGGAGGAAGCACAACCTTACCTTAGCATCTGTGAGTAATGAACTGACCGGCTGGGTCTCATGGTTGAACCCACGCAAATGGTTCTCAGGTTTAGGAGAATGGGCTCAGAAGGTCATTATGAGTGTGGGGAAGTTTCTTCTCTGTATCCTGGGAGTCATCATAATTATTGGTTCGATATTTAGGTATGTTCAAATTCTAATGCGGCGCAAGCACGGCACAAATTTGATGAATCTAAGGAGCGAGGGCGCTGTTATAGCAGCAGATTTAATTTATGACCCATCCATAGAGACAGTGTTATGATAAGGATTGCAAATGAATTTCATGGCCTGTTTCTTTCACCCGTTTTTCTTTTGTTTCCCCCTCTGCCCAGATACATCCATCCGGAAAAGACATCAGCCCTACCCAAAATGTTTATGTGAATGTATTTTATATATGTGTCTTATCTTCATCTCTGCAACCTCCAGTTAATGGCACACATAGTCGACATGTGATATCCACATATACTAGCACTCACATATGTTTCCCCCTCCATGTATCATCAACTAAATGTGCACCCCATTTGTTGGAACAAGAAGCCAAAAATAGCTCGGTAGTGTTTGTTGGCCCATTTACAGACCCTTAATACGGGATGAGAAGGATTTAATGTATACTTTGCAATACCTCGAAGCTTATCTAGAACATATACGGCACGATGATTCATGCCCCTCAGACATGGATTCATACATACATGCTTTTTACTATCCCACTAGGTCACACATTTCCCACCTACAATTCTTCCCCGATCATCCAAGCTTTTGTATATATTGTATAGGTAATATTTTTTTCCTGTTTATTGATTAGTTATTGGCAGTTATTGATGACTGCCAAAGGGTGGACTGTCGAAATCAGAAAATATTACAACACACACATTACGTACAAACACCACATAGATGGCCTCCGTGTGCGTACGTGTTCGGCTGTGCGTGCACATATTCGCAAATTGCGTATGGTCGCTCCCGCGGTCCTGCGCATTAGAGCATGGTATGAGTAATTACAGTGGAATTTGTACTCGCATGGAAAAGCCACAAAGACATATCATAAATCTAATCTATATATTGCATAAATCCTACACTGTCTGCTTTTTCTTCTAAATAGCATGAAGATCGGTCACACATAAATTAAGAGAGACTAAAATACAATGACCTTATTTACACTAAGCTTTGAAATTCTATGTAGAAGGCAAACACCTTTGTTTACTAGGGTAGCCGAGTTTCTATTTAAAACAATAAGTACTGGATTGTCATTGTCTCACCTGAAGACAAAAACAAATGAAGAGACAATACCCAGGAACCTAAGCTGCGAGAAACTCAATTAGCAAATAGCTAACCAAAATACAAACCAGACATTTAGAAATCTGAGTTATTAACATTCATAGTTTAAACTCTTGGAGATGTATGTTTTTATATATATATATATATATATACATATATATATATATATATATATATATATATATAGGTTACAAATCGCCCCGGCACTCCTCTCTGTTAATACAGCTCTTGAGGTGCCCTCCCGGTGAAAACTCAGTTCCACTATATGGTTCAGGGGTAAGTCGGCGGCACTCAGTCAGACTTATACGGCTGCAGCATAAACAAGTGGTTTATTAGGCCAACATGTTTCGGGGATTAGACCCCGTCCTCAGGGCCAGACAATCCTCAAAATGCCTTACACTCAAACATTTATAGACAACACGACAGACATTAACACAAACCCTACTCACCTGCTCCACGGCGCGACCGCCCGCCAGTCCTTCCAGCCACACTTCCGCATCGCCGTCATCTGACGTCACGGCGCGCCGCGTCGCAGGAGAGTTCCCATAACAACCAGCCGAAGCTGGACGGGAGCTAATGCGACGTACCCGTAAGAATTGCGAATAAGGCAATCCTTTACGTAAAGAGATAGGGTGAAAACTCTGATGATTTAATAGAGTGTTTCTATCAGTGGCTTTGACAAAAATCTTGCCTATGTGGGCAAGACCATACGACAATTTCAGGAAAGGATGGCACTGCACCGGAGTGCCATTAAGAAAGCGCATGAAAAGGGTTCTAGTGATCAACCCTTTGCACGGCATTGTCTTATTGCTAATCATAATGTGGCTAGCATTAGGGCTATACTCATTGATCACGTCCCCAATTCGTTACGGGGTGGAAATCGTGATAGGAGATTGTTACAGAAAGAATCCAGGTGGATATACTCTTTGGGGACATTGTCACCCAGGGGATTGAATGAAAACCTTGGCATACAATGCTTTCTGTAAAAAGCCCCATGTTATAGAATCACTACAGATTGCGTATATGTAATAATTACAGGATGTTGCCAGATAGGGAGGGTAGTATAAGGGTGGTATTAGATTATATAGATAATGTTTATAGCAGCATTATTTTTTGTGAGATGTTTATGCATAAAATAGTCAGGCTGAGTAGTTTGCTTTAGCTTTTTGTTTATGACTAAGATAACGGTATTCTATGTATTAATAAGCTATTACTGTAATTTCTTCCGTGGCTTCCCTCTGGGGTGGTTTTTTAGTTACACGTCATATTTTTCACTTTATTAAGGTATCATATGTGTATGTTTTTGTTTCTTTAGCTCCCGTCCAGCTTCGGCTGGTTGTTATGGGAACTCTCCTGCGACGCGGCGCGCCGTGACGTCAGATGATGGCGATGCGGAAGTGTGGCTGGAAGGACTGGCGGGCGGTCGCGCCGTGGAGCAGGTGAGGAGGGTTTGTGTTAATGTCTATCGTGTTGTCTATAAATGTTTGATTGTAAGGCATTTTGAGGATTGTCTGGCCCTGAGGACGGGGTCTAATCCCCGAAACATGTTGGCCTAATAAACCACTTGTTTATACTGCAGCCGTATAAGTCTGACTGAGTGCCGCCGACTTACCCCTGAACTATATATATATATATATAATTCCTAACAAATTGTAATAGCTGGAGTATGTGTGTGTGTATACATATATATATATATATATGAGTATGTGGATATATGTATATCTTGAGGATGGAAATAGATAATCATATCATGTGTGGGATCATATTGTTCAGAGTCACGTAAACATTAATCTGATGGGAATAAGAATATTATTATATATTACCACATTAAGTTATTAATAATACCAGATTTATGTATGATTTATGTGATGGGTTTAACTGGTCATGGGGCGGGAACTCAGATGCAAACAACAGAATCCACATCTCAAGTCCTAGCCATCGCCCACTTCTTGAGCTGGCCAATGATCTCCGGTGCACAGGATATGTCCCACCCCCGAACCAAGGGAAGAAGAGCACACAGTGCCTATTGTATTATGTTTTGATCTACTGTATAAAAGATGCCTGCTGCAGGCCTGGACACACAAGACTCACAAAGTTATCTATCTAGATGACCGAGGACCAGACTGGGTAGCGCGGCGAAATCCAAACAAGTATGTATCATTGACTGTAGCCATTATTCTTTTGTATTGTATTGCTTTGTTATTGTAACCCCCTTTCAGTAATAATATGCTGTGGTGTCGGAACCCAGTAGTTTAATTACAATCTGGTGTCGTGTCTTCCTTCCCCTGCTAAGGTTTAAAGTGTATTATTATCGCATTGCATAGCTGTTAAGGGTTCACGGTGTATCATTGGGTGTGTACGCGCTGTGTGTACTTTGTACAGCCAGCGCAGCGTTTGTACGCAAAGTCCGTACTCGGTACGGGACTCTGTACGCTAACGGTGTAAAAAGTCCGTAGGTTGTGGATTAAGTATAGCAGCCGCAGCGGCTTCATTTAAAGTGTATGAAATGTCTTTTTAAAGTGTTGCTTTTAGTCCTGTATGAAAATCAGCATTCTCATATATTTCACAGCAAACAGCAGTGTGCTTTTAATTTTTAATAACTGCACCCCTGAAGATTTACAACATACAGGGCCAGTGTAATGTTATTTGAACAGCAACACCCCTATAATTTACAGCATACAGGAGCAATGTGCTTTTAATTTTTAACAACTGAACCTCTGAATTTTTACAACATACAGGGCCAGCAGCACCCCTATATTTTCCAGCATACGGGAGGACAGTGCCCCTGCACCCTGTACAACACAGTGACAGCCAGGACAGCAACACCCATGTAGAGCTGCAGCACATAAAACGCCTGTGACAGCCAGGACAACACCCCTAACACAGCACAGGTACACCACAGTGACTGCAGCAGCACTCCTACAGAGCACACACTAACCCCACCCAATGCCACCACCCACAGAGAGAGACAGAGGTCTGTCTCCCTCACTCTCCAAAGTCTGGAGTGAAAATGGTGGTGATTCGCGGCTGTTTATATGGAATCCAAAACCCCAGTGAATCCAACAGCGGGATGATGATGTTTTGCCTCGTTCTGGTTTCTGAGTTTGGCAGGAAGTTCCAAGCCAGACTCGGACGGGCTCAGGACGGGATGTTCGGGAGGGTTCGGTTCTCAGGGAACCGAACCTGCTCATCTCTATCACCAACTACAGTAGGTGACTTAGAAAATGAAAAAAAAAAATTTGGGGTGCTGAGGACTGAGTGTGAGAATGTTATGTGTTATGTAGGATTACCAACATGGGAACCACATAATATATGAAAGGCTGAGGTAGTATGGACACCAGAGAGCCAAATGATACCCAACAATATTGTACGGGAAAAGACTATTGGAATAGACCTTCCATTACACCATAAACAAATAACATTTATGTGCAAACATCTCTTGTCACTACATGTAAGATCATAACTCCTGGTTCTTGCCTTAGGAGGTTATCCCTTAGGGCAGAGGTTCTCAAATGCGGTTCACAAGGCACCCCATTGGTCCAGGTTTTAATTATATCTATGGCTCAGCACAGATGTTTCTGATATACTCATTAAGTCACCTGTGGTCAAGCATAGATATACTTAAAACCTGGACCGTTTAGGTGCCTTGAGGACCACTTTTGGCAACCTCTGCCATAGAGGCATATGTATTAATTATTGTGTTCATGCGACGAAAATTAGCATTACTTACCACCACATATTGTGGTGGTTTTAAATATTATTAGACGATCAAACAGGGTTTATTATGGGTCGTCACTCTGTAGGGAATGTTAGAAAAGTCCTAACGGTTATGCATTGGCTAGAATCCTCTAACCAAAAAAGTCCCAGTGCAATTTTATCACTCGATGCAGAAAAAGCCTTCGATCTGGTGGCGTGGGAGCATTTGTTTAACTGTATGCGCAGACTTGGCACCCCCAGTGAATTTATTCTGACACCGCAAAGGCTATATAAGGGCTCCTCTACAATAATTTTGAGTAATTGCTTCCTTTCCCACCCTTTCTGTATTTTACAGGGCACGAGACAAGGTTGCCCTCTCTCCCCCCTCCTCTTCGCTATGGCGTTGGAACCACTGGCAGTGGCCCTCCGTCCAAATTCCCTGTTAACTGGTGTTAAAATTAAAGATGTGGAGGTCAAAATGAGCCTCTTTGCAGATGACATGTTGTTATTTATATCTCAGCCTTTACAATCGCTTACAGCTATTATATCCACTATAGACAATTTCAGTGCGTTTTCAGGTTTCAGGGTAAATTATTCAAAATCAAGGCTTTTGCCTATAATGACGGAAGCTAATTATTTTTCATCACACCCCACCTTAGCCAAGTTTGCTATTTGTCACACCCCTCTTAAATATCTTGGGATTCTTATTCCAACTACTTTAAGTTCACTTTATTCGGTCAACTTCCCGCCAATACTGGCTTCAATTGCAAAATTGATTAACCATTGGACACAGTGGCGTAACTACTGCCCCCGCAGCCCTCGCGGTGGCTTGGGGGTGAGGGGCTGCGGGGGCGCCGCCACTGATTTAGAGCAGATTGACATGCGGACGAGCGTCCGCATGTCAATCTGCTGTCTCCTCTCCCTCCCTGCTGTAACGGGACACGGAGGGCACAGCGCGCCGCACGCGCCTCTCCAGTGTCCATCCTGTGTCTCCGTCCGTGTGGTCTAATAATGGAAGTGCCGTTCGTGAGCTCTGATTGGCTCACGAACCGGCACTTCCTTTATTAGACCAGAGAGACGGAGATGCAGGAGGGACATGAGAGAGGCGCGCGCTGTGCCCTCCTTGTCCCTCCTTCACAGCAGGGGGGGGGGACACTGAGGGGCATGTATGGCACAGGGGACACTGAGGGGGCATGTATGGCACAGGGGGCATATATGGCACTGAGGGGGCATGTATGGCACAGGGGGCATATATGGCATTGAGGGGGCATGTATGGCACAGGGGGCACTGAGGGGGCATATATGGCACTGAAGGGGCATGTATGGCACAGGGGGCATATATGGTACTGAGGGGGCATGTATGGCACAGGGGGCATATATGGCACTGAGGGGGCATGTATGGCACAGGGGGCATATATGGCACTGAGGGGGCATGTATGGCACAGGGGGCACTGAGGGCATATATGGCACTGAGGAGGCATGTATGGCACAGGGGGCACTGAGGGGGCATATATGGCACTGGGGGGGCACTGAGGGGGTATATATGGCACTGGGGGGGAAGTGTGGGGGCATATATGGCACTGAGGGGGCATATATGGCACTGAGGGGGCATATATGGCACTGGGGGGGTACTGAGGGGGATATATGGCACTGCATGTGTACCTGGCACATGGGGGGGGCTATATTTGGCACAGGGGGCACGTGAGCACCTGGCACTGTGGGAGAATATCTTGCACTGGGGGCATATGTGGCACTGGGGGAGGGGGGGGTTATATTTGGCACTGGGGGCATGTGAGTACCTGGCACTGTGGGGGAATATGTGGCACTGGGGACATATGTGGCACTGGGAGCACAGCCCTAGCAACAAGCACTACCCCCTAGCAACGAGCATGACACCCAGTGCATGAAACTCCTGGCAACGAGCATGACACCCAGTGCATGAAACACCTGGCAACGAGCATGACACCCTGAGCATGAAAACCCCTGGCACCGTGCATGGAACCAAGAGCATGAAACCCCTGGCAACGAGCAGGTAATTTAAAAGTAATTAGAAGCCTTACTGTAGGACTTAATGTGTAATGGGCATTACGGTGTGTGGCATAATGTATACCGGACATTGCGGTGTGTGTCATAATGTGTCACAGGCATTACGGTGTGTGGCATACTATATCACGTGCATTGTGGTATGTGGTATAATGTCTCAGGGGCATTGCAGTGTGGCATAATGTATAACGGGCATTGCGGTATGTGTCACAGGTATTATGGTGTATGGTATACTATATAACGGGCATTGTGATATGTGGTATAATGTCTCAGGGTCATTGCAGTGTGTGGCATAATGTATCACGGACATTGCGGTATGTGTCATAATGTGTCGGGCATTACTGTGTGTTGTATACTATATCACAGGCATTACGGTGTGTGGCATAATGTGTCACAGGCATTACGGTGCGTGGCATAATGTGTCACAGGCATTGTATGTGCTACAATGTATCAGGGGCATTGCAGTGTGTAGCATAATGTATAACTGGCATTGCGATTCCTGTCGTCATGTGTCACAGGCATTACGGTGTGTGGCATAATGTGTCACAGGCATTACGGTGTGTGGCATAATGTGTCACAGGCATTACGGTGTGTGGCATAATGTGTCGGGGGCATTATGGTGTGTGCATATTGTGTCATGTGCATTATTGTGCGTGGAATAATGTCTAAGGGCCATTGCAGTATGTGGCATAATGTATACTGGGCATTACTATAAGGAGGAAAAATGACAAATAATGTAAGGGGCATGAATCAGGATTATTTTTCTTTCCAGTGGTGGCTAACGTCTGGGCGTGCAGGTTGCAAAACTGGGGGTATAAGGAAGTCTTTTCCTGCAATACCATGCCCCTTTATGCAAAGCCACGCCCATTTCAATGAAGCCACACACCCTTTTTGGCGGGCATGTTTGTCCCTTTCATAGTGCCAATTATGGGGGATTGGGGGGCGCCGAAGAATATTTTGGCTTGGGGGAGAAAAACTTCTAGTTACGCCACTGATTGGACACATTTACCACTTTCATTGTCCGGTAGAATTGCTGTCATAAAAAGTGTGTTATTCCCCAAACTTTCGTATATACTGAAAATGCTCCCCCTTTGTCTTTCAAAACAGGATACCAAAACCCTGAATGCTCAATTTACTAAATTTATGTGGCAAGGTAAGAAGCCGCGCATTGCCTTTTCAAAATTGATTCTTCCAAAGGCGCAGGGAGGCTTTGCTGTGCCAGATGTTACCACTTTCACACAAGCGACTCATTTTCGCTATATTCAGACTGGTTGGGGCAGACCTCCGTATTTACCAATACTGCACTAGAAGATGCACTTTTCTTCCCTTTTTCCCCTAACGCATTGGTGCACTCTCCCAAATCATTGATCCCTTCACCCATTCACTCGAATATATTATTTGCAGATGTTTATAGAAGTTGGTGTGCCATCAATAAACGCTTACACAGGGATTATACTGACACTCCTTTTATTACTTTCTGGGGAAATCTCAGCTTTACTCCAGGTCTAGATAATTAATTGTATTTGAACTGGAAAGCGAAGGGGATAATAGCGGTAAAAGACATCTTTGATCCGGGTAGCACCATCTGCTCTTTTGACTATCTCCAAAATACTTTTGGTCTGCAGAGAGGTTGGTTCTTTATGTATCTACAGGCTAGACACTATGCTCAAACCAAAACTATAAAATCAAGTGTGTCCCAACCCAAAGATGTAGTTCTAGAGACTATGGCTTACATTAAAGTCAAAACCATACAAAATTCGTTATTTCTATCCCTTTTTGTTGGAACCAACTACGGTAGCAGTTTGGTCTCGATCACTCAGTAGTTGGATTCGAGACATTCCTTCCATTCAGTCATCTGCTGTTTGGATGGATCATTGTGAGGCCACCCTTAAACGAATCCCCTCAGCGACACTACAGGAAACACATGTAAGGATTATACATAGGGCATACATCTCTTAAGCGCAGAGAAAAATTTATGGTGGCAGGAGAATCGGGTAGATGCCCAAAATGTAATGTCTATACAGCTGATTTTTTTCATAACTTTTGGGAATGTAGGAAAATCAGACGATTGTGGGATAAAGTTGTCACTCATATCAATAGTCTTTTTTCTGTATGCCTTATCAAAGCCCCTATCCCTTACCTTCTTTTGAATTTCGATGAATGGGATTTAGGATTATGCAAAACTATATTGTCTCCTATATTAACGGTTATTTTGACCAGCACCAGTAAACTCATTTTACGGCACTGGATTTCTAGATCCCCCCCTTTTCTACACGAACTTCAATCAGACATTTTAAAAATGCTTTATTATGAACGGAGTGCTGCATTCCCAGAGATTGAGACTGGTACAGTAAAGTTTTATAAAAAATGGGGTGATTATAATTCGACTTCCCCAGAGTATACAGGATCAACTTCAAACGGTGCTTGAAGGCACTGATTGGTTTCTAAGGCAGAAGTTAATGTAATTTATATCTACTACGATAATTTAATTTTGTTTTTCGGAGTTGCCACGGCCTTTTCCCTCCTTCCCTTTGTTCGGTGTCCCCCCCCCCCCCTCCCCTTTTTATTCTTAGCATACCTCTTATAGTTTTTGTTATGTTATCCATTTATGTCTGGTACACTGGATTTGAACACCGAGACTATGGGGGTAATTCCAAGTTGATCGCAGCAGCAATTTTGTTAGCAGTTGGGCAAAACCATGTGCACTGCAGGGGAGGCAGATTTAACATGTGCAGAAAGAGTTAGATTTGGGTGTGGTGTGTTCAATCTGCAATCTAATTTGCAGTGGCAAAATAAAGCAGCCATTATTTACCCTGCACAGAAATAAAATAACCCACCCAAATCTAATTCTTTCTGCACATGTTATATCTGCCTCCCCTGCAGTGCACATGGTTTTGTCCAACTGCTAACAAAATTCCTGCTGCGGTCAACTTGGAATTACCCCCTATGTCTGTAATTTCTTTCATAATTCTCTTAGGGGTACCAAATGTTCTGTACACCGTAGTCTCCTACCTAAATCTTTGGGCATTATTTTGTACTGACTATTATCCTGTGTTTGTTTCTTTTCATTGTTCTTTGATGCCCAGCTGAAAGCAATGTACCAATATTGTTGGCATGTTATTGTCTTTATGTGTATCAATGGAAAAATTTCGTAAAAACCAATAAATCGTTTAGTCAAAAAAAATATATATTATTAGACACAGGAGACAGTCTCCAATAAGAGCCTTTCCTGGCAAAGGTTACAAAGTAAAGGGTACAAACTCTTTAATTCCAGGTTCGGACCCAGCTTCTTTAGCCTAAAAGTACGGTTAATTTCTGCACATATGCAAGCCTAATTAACAAAGATGGATTATTTGGATCCATCTCCAAAAAAACAATGCAATAATGTAGCCTATAGGCTACAAAGGAATTAGCTAACAGGTCCAAGTTCCAAAAAGTTAAGGTTTTTGGCGCTTGATAAATGGTGCTTTTTATTTTTGCAGTTCCCATGGAAACCTAGAGGAACCACTTTTGATAGCGTAAAGAGGAGGACTCTGATGTTCGCTGTGGTACCCCTTATTAAATTCCTTGGATGCTCAAGAATGTAGTTTGTTTTGTTTTGTTTTTTTAGTGTACATTTTTTTGCGTTAAATCATTTTTATTATTCATTAAAGAAAAAGTAACATAACCAATAATATAATAAATAGTAAATAAAGCATACAGTATGTGCATCAAATAATTAGTGTATACTGTATCAGTGTTTGATGCAAATTATAATAAATATGCTAAAGTCATATTCCAAGGATTTTTTGCATTTTTGTTTTGTTTAATAATGATAAACTTGAGTGTATTCGTTGCGCTTGTGGCAGCTCCTAAGCCAGGAAGGAGGGCTTCACAGAGCTTTAGGGAGGGTGGCCAGTGTCATTTGCATTTGCCGCTATAGAGGATAAATGTGCAAGCATCCTGCTGTCCCCTGCTACTGCCCCTCTCCTCCACCAGTCCTGCTCCGGCTGACTGCAGTGGGCGGAGTTCTCAGCTCTGTAAGTACAATAGTACGCTCCTCTGCCCCGTCAGTTACCTAGACTGCCCAAGTTATTCCCACGTTTGTAATCTTGAGGACGTTGATTTAGGTCCTTGTGATATGCCCTGCATCAATTACTGTTTCGGTAGCTCAATTGGTTAATGCATTGGCTATTACTCAAAATGCTTGTGGTTCAAGCCCACACATGAATGCAATTGGTTTTCAGTCACATTGATACTAAATTTCCCTTACATTGCTTTGTCTTTTCTTACTTTACCTTAACATTAAAATGTGACCGCTAAGATCAGTTTTTTTTTATAAAGATAAGAATGAAGTAATAACCAGTGTTTAAATATAATGTAATTACAAAACAAGTTGTTACTGGAGACATGTCTGATTAAGACTTTGGAAAAGGCATAAAATAAATTAAGAGGTCATACAAATTATACTTACTATTTAAATTGATGCTTTGTGGCTGTATCAGTACTTATCTGCCACAATTAATGTGAGTTTGCAATATCATTGTTTTTTAAATATAATCATGTCTGCAATTAGGACTGTATTGCAGCTATAGACCACTGAATAGCTCTCAGTCATTAGTTACATACAGGGCCATTGCAAGGACAATGCAACTGCTGCCACCACCAAAGGCTCGGTGCCCTGGAGACAGATGCCCAGCCCTTAATGTGACGCCAACTTTCTGAGTGCCAGAGTATTATTCTTATTATTACCAGTTATTTATATAGCGCACACATATTCCGCAGCGCTATACAGAGAATATTTGCTCATTCACATCAGTCCCTGTCCCAGTGGAGCTTACATTGTATATTTCCTATCACATGTACACACATTCACGCTAGGGTTAATTTTGTTGGGAGCCAATTAACCTATCAGTATATTTTTGGATTGTGGGAGGAAACCGGAGTACCCGCACAGTTAGGGCCAAGGTGGGAATTGAACCCATGACCTCAATGCTGTGAGGCAGTAATGCTTACTCACTGCAGACAAGGGGAGAGCATGCCTGGCTGTCTCCTACTGCTCCCTTATTCCTGTTCCCCTCCTCCTGCTCTGAGCCCGTCTGTTTGATATGCCATCAGACCCCTCCGCATGCCCTTTATATGCCATCCGACCCCTCCGAATGCCCTTTATATGCCATCAGACCCTCCTATTTGACACTCTTTTTCCATCAGACTAGTCCACATGCCCCTTAAGTGGCAAAAAGTTTATTTCAAAACTATATTTGTGTCCTAGGCAAGGAGATATGGGGGGAGGGGGAGTTGCCGGTGCTTTCACTTCTCTAGCTACAGTATGTCTCTAGGGTTTCTTACATTTTATGGCAGTAACATGCCGGGTCAATATGCTTTGTGTAGGCCACACTTTTCGTACCTGGATAAAATGATCAAGACACGGCTGTAATGTACCATGGTCCAGCATACCATGAATAAATAAATATATATACTTCAGTCCTACTTCAATTCATGGTTAAAGATTTATAACATGCCAATGATATTATCAATAATATACAATAAGTTGCCACCCAAAGCGCAAGCTATGTGGACTATGAACAAATCTAGATCTGGTTGTAAATAAGATCAGTTGTTACAGCTAAATTGTTATTATCATTACAGAGATTAATATTCTTTTAATATGGAGAACTACAATATGTTGCATAGTAAAATGTTTTAGCTGGAATCTGCACATACTGTACTTCCAAGTATGAAAATCAGCTGGCACCCCCAAAATTCACTCTGTATTGTCTGGGTATAACTTGGATGTCATTTTGTTGCAAATCCATTAACTGTAATGACATCTCCAGAGATGACTTGGCATAAAAAGATATAAACATACTATAGAGAGGAGAATGTCTTTTGTGAAGCTTGCAAGCCTGACCTATCTGCCACTGCGGTACGCTCCTTGTTAGCAGATGACTCATACAGGAGAACAATTAAGTAATGTACAGTCTGATATTCTACACAAAGGCCTTTCAAATTTGGTGTAGGCTACATAGAAAAAGAGCAATTATATATGTTCAGGAATGGTATAAGCACACAGTGAGATCATGGACATGACCATTTCCACACAATCTCATTATACACTACATCTCTAGAAGACTTTGATGCTTTCCAGTGATGGTGCATTGCTCTACTGCAGAGAATAATGGTATTCAGGGCTAGCGCAATAGTCCTGTTTCCTTTACACAGAGTCGCAGAGCTCCAGGGAGAAGGGACAACTATAGAATTCTGCACTGGAATTTAACTGACAAATAGAATGGAAATATACATGGGGAGAGATGTATCAGATCTTGGAGAGAGATAAAGTGGAGAGAGATTAAGTATCAACTAATCAGCTTCTAACCAGAGCCGGATTAGAGGAGGGGCGACAGGGGTGGCCGTCCTGGGGCCCCCACACCCCCAACACCACTGTAGCCCTGACCCCCCCCCCCCGCCTTAATCCAGCCCTGCTTCTGTCAAGGTTTGATACATCTCCAATTGGTGTCATGCAAAAGCATTACTAAAATAAGAATTTACTCACCGGTAATTCTATTTCTCGTAGTCCGTAGTGGATGCTGGGAACTCCGTAAGGACCATGGGGAATAGCGGGCTCCGAAGGAGGCTGGGCACTCTAGAAAGATCTTAGACTACCTGGTGTGCACTGGCTCCTCCCACTATGACCCTCCTCCAAGCCTCAGTTAGGTACTGTGCCCGGACGAGCGTACACAATAAGGAAGGATTTTGAATCCCGGGTAAGAATAATACCAGCCACACCAATCACACCGTACAACTCGTGATATGAAACACAGTTAACAGTATGAAAACAATAGAGCCTCTCAACAGATGGCTCAACAATAACCCGATTTAGTTAACAATAACTATGTACAAGTATTGCAGATAAACCGCACTTGGGATGGGCGCCCAGCATCCACTACGGACTACGAGAAATAGAATTACCGGTGAGTAAATTCTTATTTTCTCTGACGTCCTAGTGGATGCTGGGAACTCCGTAAGGACCATGGGGATTATACCAAAGCTCCCAAACGGGCGGGAGAGTGCGGATGACTCTGCAGCACCGAATGAGAGAACTCCAGGTCCTCCTCAGCCAGGGTATCAAATTTATAGAATTTTGCAAACGTGTTTGCCCCTGACCAAGTAGCAGCTCGGCAAAGTTGTAAAGCCGAGACCCCTCGGGCAGCCGCCCAAGATGAGCCCACCTTCCTTGTGGAATGGGCATTGACAGATTTTGGCTGTGGCAGGCCTGCCACAGTACAGATGTAGCCAACTTTATCTTGACTGTTTCTCCGCCGAGACGGGCGTTTAGCCACGCTAAGGCGATAGCTGAGTTTAATCACAGGCAGGCGCGTTGAGACGATCTAGATACTCATCATGCATTACACATCTCCACCACTGTGTGGCTAATGCTCCACTAATCCAGTACTTTCGATCGTACAGTATAGCGGCGGATTGATCTACAGCTCTGGCAATACTGTAGGCGTAACGGGAAGCGGTGGAAAAAGTATGGAGTACAGTACTGTATGTGTATGGAGACGCAACTACAGTAATTGTGTAAAAGGAATAATGTACAGTACAATGTATAAACACCGTGCTTTTTAAAATATAAAATATATGAGCGTCTGAGTTCGCTAATGCATAATGGGAATGGAGGACTAGCAGGAGGCGGAGGAAAACACCGTGCTTTACAAATGCGAGCGTCCGAGTCCTCTAAGGCATAAACCAACAGCAATGGGGCGAGGGCCGGGCGCTGTTTGCAGTACTTTCACACATGAAATTAGAAATCTCTCATGAGGCGTCGTGGGCTAGGGGTGAAGGCTCCCACCTCCCTCACTGGGGGTCCAGGGTTCGAGACATGATGTGCTTTCTTTCTTTTTTTTTTTTTTTTTTCTGTAATAATGCACTGTATTATTTTATTTCCATTGTAAGACAGTCAATGGAAGGATGCACACAGGTTTCACATAAATCAAAGTACATCTGCAGGAGCGATTCTTTACGCTAAATGCACCCAAACAGCGTGAATGAAATGAGTGTATTCTGGCGCTACCAACTAAGCAAAACAGTACTGTAGATCTTCAGCGTTTGTGCATTGCACAGGACCTGAATTTCCTCCCTGTGCAGGCCCCCAGGGGGGAAGGGCGATGGGGGTAGGGGGGAGACGATGGAAAATACTGTGCCTTTGAAATGCAATTACTGTACATGAGCGTCCGAGTACACTACGGCATACTGTAAACCAACACCAATGGGAAGGAAGTGCCAACCTTATTTTTAATGTGTTCCCGTGACATTCACTTTAACATTTTTTTTTTTCTCTCCAATACAGTACATCCAATGGAAGGATGCACACAGGTTTCACATAAATCAAAGTACATCTGCAGGAGCGATTCTTTACGCTAAATGCAACCTACAGTACGGTACTGTAAGTGAGCAAAATACAGTAGTACTACAGTGGGCGTTTGTGTATTGCACATGACCTGCATTCCCTCCCTGTCTACTGCATGATCTGTGCAGGCTCCCATGGGGGAAGGGCAACAGGCTAGCAGGAGGCGGAGGAAAACACCGTGCTTTACAAATGCGAGCGTCCGAGTCCTCTAAGGTATAAACCAACAGCAATGGGGCGAGGGCCGGGCGCTGTTTGCAGTACTTTCACACATGAAATTAGAAATCTCTCATGAGGCGTCGTGGGCTAGGGGTGAAGGCTCCCACCTCCCTCACTGGGGGTCCAGGGTTCGAGACATGATGTGCTTTCTTTCTTTTTTTTTTTTTTTTTTTTTCTGTAATAATGCACTGTATTATTTTATTTCCATTGTAAGACAGTCAATGGAAGGATGCACACAGGTTTCACATAAATCAAAGTACATCTGCAGGAGCGATTCTTTACGCTAAATGCACCCAAACAGCGTGAATGAAATGAGTGTATTCTGGCGCTACCAACTAAGCAAAACAGTACTGTAGATCTTCAGCGTTTGTGCATTGCACAGGACCTGAATTTCCTCCCTGTGCAGGCCCCCAGGGGGGAAGGGCGATGGGGGTAGGGGGGAGACGATGGAAAATACTGTGCCTTTGAAATGCAATTACTGTACATGAGCGTCCGAGTACACTACGGCATACTGTAAACCAACACCAATGGGAAGGAAGTGCCAACCTTATTTTTAATGTGTTCCCGTGACATTCACTTTAACATTTTTTTTTTTCTCTCCAATACAGTACATCCAATGGAAGGATGCACACAGGTTTCACATAAATCAAAGTACATCTGCAGGAGCGATTCTTTACGCTAAATGCAACCTACAGTACGGTACTGTAAGTGAGCAAAATACAGTAGTACTACAGTGGGCGTTTGTGTATTGCACATGACCTGCATTCCCTCCCTGTCTACTGCATGATCTGTGCAGGCTCCCATGGGGGAAGGGCAACAGGCTAGCAGGAGGCGGAGGAAAACACCGTGCTTTACAAATGCGAGCGTCCGAGTCCTCTAAGGCATAAACCAACAGCAATGGGGCGAGGGCCGGGCGCTGTTTGCAGTACTTTCACACATGAAATTAGAAATCTCTCATGAGGCGTCGTGGGCTAGGGGTGAAGGCTCCCACCTCCCTCACTGGGGGTCCAGGGTTCGAGACATGATGTGCTTTCTTTCTTTTTTTTTTTTTTTTTTTCTGTAATAATGCACTGTATTATTTTATTTCCATTGTAAGACAGTCAATGGAAGGATGCACACAGGTTTCACATAAATCAAAGTACATCTGCAGGAGCGATTCTTTACGCTAAATGCACCCAAACAGCGTGAATGAAATGAGTGTATTCTGGCGCTACCAACTAAGCAAAACAGTACTGTAGATCTTCAGCGTTTGTGCATTGCACAGGACCTGAATTTCCTCCCTGTGCAGGCCCCCAGGGGGGAAGGGCGATGGGGGTAGGGGGGAGACGATGGAAAATACTGTGCCTTTGAAATGCAATTACTGTACATGAGCGTCCGAGTACACTACGGCATACTGTAAACCAACACCAATGGGAAGGAAGTGCCAACCTTATTTTTAATGTGTTCCCGTGACATTCACTTTAACATTTTTTTTTTTCTCTCCAATACAGTACATCCAATGGAAGGATGCACACAGGTTTCACATAAATCAAAGTACATCTGCAGGAGCGATTCTTTACGCTAAATGCAACCTACAGTACGGTACTGTAAGTGAGCAAAATACAGTAGTACTACAGTGGGCGTTTGTGTATTGCACATGACCTGCATTCCCTCCCTGTCTACTGCATGATCTGTGCAGGCTCCCATGGGGGAAGGGCAACAGGCTAGCAGGAGGCGGAGGAAAACACCGTGCTTTACAAATGCGAGCGTCCGAGTCCTCTAAGGCATAAACCAACAGCAATGGGGCGAGGGCCGGGCGCTGTTTGCAGTACTTTCACACATGAAATTAGAAATCTCTCATGAGGCGTCGTGGGCTAGGGGTGAAGGCTCCCACCTCCCTCACTGGGGGTCCAGGGTTCGAGACATGATGTGCTTTCTTTCTTTTTTTTTTTTTTTTTTTCTGTAATAATGCACTGTATTATTTTATTTCCATTGTAAGACAGTCAATGGAAGGATGCACACAGGTTTCACATAAATCAAAGTACATCTGCAGGAGCGATTCTTTACGCTAAATGCACCCAAACAGCGTGAATGAAATGAGTGTATTCTGGCGCTACCAACTAAGCAAAACAGTACTGTAGATCTTCAGCGTTTGTGCATTGCACAGGACCTGAATTTCCTCCCTGTGCAGGCCCCCAGGGGGGAAGGGCGATGGGGGTAGGGGGGAGACGATGGAAAATACTGTGCCTTTGAAATGCAATTACTGTACATGAGCGTCCGAGTACACTACGGCATACTGTAAACCAACACCAATGGGAAGGAAGTGCCAACCTTATTTTTAATGTGTTCCCGTGACATTCACTTTAACATTTTTTTTTTTCTCTCCAATACAGTACATCCAATGGAAGGATGCACACAGGTTTCACATAAATCAAAGTACATCTGCAGGAGCGATTCTTTACGCTAAATGCAACCTACAGTACGGTACTGTAAGTGAGCAAAATACAGTAGTACTACAGTGGGCGTTTGTGTATTGCACATGACCTGCATTCCCTCCCTGTCTACTGCATGATCTGTGCAGGCTCCCATGGGGGAAGGGCAACAGGCTAGCAGGAGGCGGAGGAAAACACCGTGCTTTACAAATGCGAGCGTCCGAGTCCTCTAAGGCATAAACCAACAGCAATGGGGCGAGGGCCGGGCGCTGTTTGCAGTACTTTCACACATGAAATTAGAAATCTCTCATGAGGCGTCGTGGGCTAGGGGTGAAGGCTCCCACCTCCCTCACTGGGGGTCCAGGGTTCGAGACATGATGTGCTTTCTTTCTTTTTTTTTTTTTTTTTTTCTGTAATAATGCACTGTATTATTTTATTTCCATTGTAAGACAGTCAATGGAAGGATGCACACAGGTTTCACATAAATCAAAGTACATCTGCAGGAGCGATTCTTTACGCTAAATGCACCCAAACAGCGTGAATGAAATGAGTGTATTCTGACGGACTGTGCATCTTCGGTATTTGTGTATAGCATAAGACCTGTGAAGGCTCCCAGGAGGGAAGGGCGTAGGGCAAGACAGTGGAAAATACTGTGGTCAAAGAAAGGGCATATGTAAAACTAAGGGAAACTGTCACAAAGTACAGTAACTACAGTACTGTACGTTGAATGCCTGGAACGCACGACGCCTGAGACGCACGACGTCTGAGACGCACGACGCCTGAGACGCACGACGTCTGAGACGCACGACGTCTGGATCGCTCATTGAGCATAAGCATGGCTGCTGTACCTGTAGTACCTGTACGTGACCGTCCCTATGCTATGGGTGAGCTGCGTCTCCTCGTTCGCTGGCGGGACAGAACTCTCGCCAGCAACGAGGAGAAAGTAAGGGCATATAGGAGGGCCAGCAGGGATATCCTCCGGACCTACAACCGGAGGAGAACGGTGAGGTCTCTCCAGAGGAGGTGGAGTGACCTCGTGAGGCGGACCCCACGACGCCTGCAGGCCATAAGGGATTGTAAGTACAGTACATTACTGTAGATTACTGTACTTTAAGTTACTGTAGTTACAGGTACAGTACATTATAGCAGGGGCTGCTGTAGCAGCAGGTATCCGGTCTATACAGCACTGTACAGTATTTGTGGTAAACAAATGGTTAAACAAGGACCAAACGTTAACCCGGGTCAAAAGGTCAATTTGTTTTTTTGCGTCGACCTAGATGGTGCGGCTTTTGAAATTGGTTGATACCAGTTACTGTAGGTTGACATGGTCGTTAAGTTGACATGGAAAAAGATCGACATGCGTTTTACAAAAACAATTGTTATTTTTTTAAACTTGTGTATATACAGTAGTTCTTTACAATCCAGGTGGTCTACGATTGTGCAGTGTACAGTATCATGCAGTGTACAGTATATGCAATGTATCACAGTGTATCGTGCTGCGTAATTGCAGCGTGTCATGCAGTGTACATTCAGAATATGGTATTGTGCAGTGAGTGTAATACATAGTGAATCACATCGTGCAGCAGAGCCGGCCTTAGGCATAGGCAAACTACAGTAGGCAAATGCCTAGGGCATTTGCTATGCTTAGGGGCACCAGCAGCTTCTGCTGATTAAAATGATATGCGGCATGCCTATATTTTGCGTGACTGCGGCTGTATCTGTACCTGGCTAGGGCCAGCACTGTCGTGCAGTGTACTGTATACACATGTGGTAATTGCAGTTTTTTGTGTAGTGTACATTGTATCATATTTTGCAGGGAAATATGCAGTTTGTCATATCACGCAGTCGTGCAGTGCATTGTGTGGTTTAATTGCAGTGTGCCGAAATTTGTGTTTCAGATAGTACAGTGTTCTAAGGGATGTTACTTTGGCAGAAATTATTCTAAGGGATGTTACAGTGGCCTAATGTGTTCTGACGTGCATTACTCTTGCATAAGGTTCATGACTGGCAGATCTCTACTTTGTGACGTAATGTGGATATACTACTGCACTACTGTGACGTACAGTAACGTGAATAAGGTGCTCTACTGTGTGACACAACGTGAATCAAGGACAGTACTGTGACGTGAATACGGTGCTCTACTGTGTGACACAACGTGAATCAAGGACAGTACTGTGACGTGAATAAGGTGCTCTACTGTGTGACACAACGTGAATCAAGGACAGTACTGTGACGTGAATACGGTGCTCTACTGTGTGACACAACGTGAATCAAGGACAGTACTGTGACGTGAATACGGTGCTCTACTGTGTGACACAACGTGAATCAAGGACAATACTGTGACGTGAATACGGTGCTCTACTGTGTGACACAACGTGAATCAAGGACAGTACTGTGACGTGAATAAACTGCACTACTGTGACATGACGTGAATAAGATGAATTCAGGTGAGTACTGCATCATCTGTCATGAAATCAATTTGTAATGTAATGAACAGTACTGAGATGGTTAAGGGTGGGAGGGCTGCATGCTGATGTGTGTCATAATGTTTATAAGGGCAATGCTTATGTGTGTTACAATGTCTATAAAGGTAGTGTTCTGTCTAATACCCTGGACCTACTGTACTGTAGCGATACTGTAAGTGTACTGTATGTCACATTTAGAAATGTGCCCCTTAAGTTTTGAAGACAGTACAGTACACTATGCCCTCCTGAGTGATTAGGTGCAGGGTACTAGAATGAACAATTCCATTTATTGTGATGTCATAAAGATGCTGTCAATGTTGAATTTCATTGGCTGTACAGTATGCTGCCATTATACTGTATATATATTTTTACAGGGCTGGTAGCACGACGTCACAGGAGGCGGGACAGGCGCCGCCAAGCTGGTAAGTATTGTCAAATACAGTAGTGTACAGTACATAGTGATTTCTATAGTCCCAACCCCCTGTCCTGACCATCACAGATAACTCGCTGCAATCCGTTAATGTTAAGAATGTCTGTTTACAAAACTAAATGTAAATATTAAACACAAAGTATAAATAACATTGTAGATAGCTGAATACCCGTGCTTCGCTACGGGATGAGGATGGTAAATTCCAGTGATAGTTGTTTGTTAATTTACGTTTGTTGGCGATCTAGTATATAGTACTGTATACTTTAAGCATACTGTATCTTGCTTCTCTGATGCAGATTGTTTATTGGCCGGACCCCTTTTTGGTCCTGGATACTGTGCAGTACATGTTTCAAATTGACAGCTTCACTTACAGTACTGTTATTTTTTTTCCCACAGTACCACCACCACCACCACCTGCTGCGCTGCCAGGTATTGTGTAACGAGAATTCTGGTGCTACTGTCATCGTTGTTACACTACTGTACATGTGTCCTGGATACTGTACAGTACATGTTTCAAATTGACAGCTTCACTTACAGTACTGTTATTTTTTTTCCCACAGTACCACCACCACCACCACCACCACCTGCTGCGCTGCCAGGTATTGTGTAACGAGAATTCTGGTGCTACTGTCATCGTTGTTACACTACTGTACATGTGTCCTGGATACTGTGCAGTACCTGTTTCCAATTGACAGCTTCACTTACAGTACTGTTATTTTTTTTCCCACAGTACCACCACCACCACCACCTGCTGCGCTGCCAGGTATTGTGTAACGAGAATTCTGGTGCTACTGTCATCGTTGTTACACTACTGTACATGTGTCTTGGATACTGTGCAGTACATGTTTCAAATTGACAGCTTCACTTACAGTACTGTTATTTTTTTTCCCACAGTACCACCACCACCACCACCACCACCTGCTGCGCTGCCAGGTATTGTGTAACGAGAATTCTGGTGTGACTGTCATCGTTACACTACTGTACATGTGTCCTGGATACTGTACAGTACATGTTTCAAATTGACAGCTTCACTTACAGTACTGTTATTTTTTTTCCCACAGTACCACCACCACCACCACCACCACCACCACCTGCTGCGCTGCCAGGTATTGTGTAACGAGAATTCTGGTGCTACTGTCATCGTTGTTACACTACTGTACATGTGTCCTGGATACTGTGCAGTACATGTTTCCAATTGACAGCTTCACTTACAGTACTGTTATTTTTTTTCCCACAGTACCACCACCACCACCACCACCACCTGCTGCGCTGCCAGGTATTGTGTAACGAGAATTCTGGTGCTACTGTCATCGTTGTTACACTACTGTACATGTGTCCTGGATACTGTACAGTACATGTTTCCAATTGACAGCTTCACTTACAGTACTGTTATTTTTTTTCCCACAGTACCACCACCACCACCACCACCACCACCACCTGCTGCGCTGCCAGGTATTGTGTAACGAGAATTCTGGTGCTACTGTCATCGTTGTTACACTACTGTACATGTGTCCTGGATACTGTACAGTACATGTTTCCAATTGACAGCTTCACTTACAGTACTGTTGTTTTTTTTCCCACAGTACCACCACCACCACCACCACCACCTGCTGCGCTGCCAGGTATTGTGTAACGAGAATTCTGGTGCTACTGTCATCGTTGTTACACTACTGTACATGTGTCCTGGATACTGTACAGTACATGTTTCCAATTGACAGCTTCACTTACAGTACTGTTATTTTTTTTCCCACAGTACCACCACCACCACCACCACCACCACCACCTGCTGCGCTGCCAGGTATTGTGTAACGAGAATTCTGGTGCTACTGTCATCGTTGTTACACTACTGTACATGTGTCCTGGATACTGTACAGTACATGTTTCCAATTGACAGCTTCACTTACAGTACTGTTATTTTTTTTCCCACAGTACCACCACCACCACCACCTGCTGCGCTGCCAGGTATTGTGTAACGAGAATTCTGGTGCTACTGTCATCGTTGTTACACTACTGTACATGTGTCCTGGATACTGTACAGTACATGTTTCCAATTGACAGCTTCACTTACAGTACTGTTATTTTTTTTCCCACAGTACCACCACCACCACCACCACCACCACCACCTGCTGCGCTGCCAGGTATTGTGTAACGAGAATTCTGGTGCTACTGTCATCGTTGTTACACTACTGTACATGTGTCCTGGATACTGTACAGTACATGTTTCAAATTGACAGCTTCACTTACAGTACTGTTATTTTTTTTCCCACAGTACCAACACCACCACCACCACCACCTGCTGCATCCGAGAGCTCCGGAAGTGGTAATAATTACTTTTTGTTACAGACACACTAGTTTCCTACAGTATTACTGTAATTTTTGTATTTTACAATACTTGTCATCTTTTACACACAGACCGCCTCGTAATTGATACAGAGGAGGAGCTCATTCCCATTGATTCGGGGGAGGAAGAGGAGCCAGATTATAGTAAGTACAGTAGGATTTTCTCAAGCCCATTCTTAAAAGTATTGACCAAGTCCACTTTTATTACTTTTCAGGCAGGGAATTCCAAACATGTACTGTACAGTATTTCCCTCACTGTGAAGACCCCTTTTCGCCTCTGTGCGAAATCGCCTCTACTTCAACAAGAGTTACTGTGCACGTGTCCTCTGTGTCCATCTTATCAAAAACCGTTCCTGTGTATTGTCCCCTTACTGTATACAGTATATTTGTAAAGGTTAATCATGTCCCCTCTTAATCTCCTCTTTTCCAATGTAAACATGCCTAGCCTGCCTTTCCTTGTATTCCATCTTCTCAATCCACTTCATCACTTTGGTCGCCCGCCTCTAAACCTTTTGTAGTTCCACGATATCCATTTTGTATTATGGTGCCCAAAATTGTGCATCCGACCCACCCTCCACTAGCCTAACCCTCCAATCATACTCTGAATCCACACTCTGCATTCTGAATGTCGGGATCCAGACAGCAGGTCTTTTAAATACAGTACTGTATGTCCCCTACCGCTGGACAGTCATTCTGCTCCTACTGTATTATGAATATATCTCTGCCTCCTGTAGCACTGTACTACTGTGCAATTTTGTAGTAACTGTACTCTACTGTATTTTGTTTATAATATTTTTTTATTTTCAACTCAGTAATTATTGACAGTGAGGATGAAAAACCCTCTCCCCAACTTGGTAAGTAAACTGCAGTATTGTACTGTACTGTACATTGTGTTAAACCAATGGGTTGGGTTTGCGTGACCAGCAGTCAGGATTCTAGCGGTCAGGTGACCGACAGTGGCATCCTGATTGCAGCAATCCCAACAGGGTGAGGTACGGTATCCTAACCCTCCTCCACTACCCCCTGATTCTGGCCTCGACATTCTCGTCTCTGTGTGCGAAATTTACTCTCCTCCTCCAATTCCTGACTGAATTTTTGCTTTACTGTATTCAACACAGAATACAAAAGTATATTTCATGGATTTTTTGCTTTCACAGGCCCTACACTGTCACAGGCGGTGGCGGAGGAGGAGGACCAGGACTCTACCTCTATGTCCATCACCTCACTGCACCCATTAAGTAAGTCCAGTCCGGTACATCGTGCCTCTGTAGAGCCAGTTTGAGCAAGGAGAGATTGATTGCTTCTTTTTTTGGTGGGGGCCCAAACCAACCAGTCATTTCAGCCACAGTCGTGTGGCAGACCCTGTTTATATAACATAAGGGTGGTTGGGAGGGCCCAATCACAATTCCATCTTGCACCTCTTTTTTTATTTATTTTTTTATTTATTTATCTTTGCATCATGTGATGTTTGGGGAAAATTGTTATAAGGTTTGATGTAAAAAAAAGGTTAAAAAAAAGAGGCAGATTAGATGGGCAAAGTGGTTCTTACAGTATTTGTCATCAAATTCTATGTTTCTGTATGCAGACCCTCCAACATGACCCGCCGCACTGCTCTGTTTCTAGACTTCCCTCTTAATTTATGATTTCCATCACCTGTGTTGAACTAGTTATATGATAAGAAAGCTGTTTCTTCACAGGTGATGGCAATAATAAATTAAGAGGGAAGTCCAGAACCAGAGCATTTTGTACCATGTTGGAGGGTATGTGTATTTCCTGGAATTAACCTTTTTTTTTTTTCACATTAATGTTTTTTTTCACAGGCCCTACACTGGAACAGGCCACGGAGGAGGAGGAGGAGGATGATGATGATGCTGCTGCATTTAGTGGTAAGAATTATTACTGACATTGATCTGATGCCATCAGAGTAGCACTTTTCATCAGATTTTTCTGGCAAATGCGTAGAAATCGGATGAAAATTGTTTTTGTTTGAACTGGTGATATTGCCCATACAGTAGCAACCGATCACATCCCACATTAACATTTACAGTATCTAGTTACACTTACAGACGATAATACAGTACAGTAGGTAATATTTGATTGGTTGCTACTGTATGGACAACATCCTGTTCTAAAAAAAACACCCATCTTACTCAATTTCTCTCTCTCTCTCTCTCTCACCCCTTGTCACTGTCTCTCCATTCATCTCTCTAGATACTGTCAGTGATGAATTTCCCATTAGGCACGAGAGGCACGTACTGTACCTAGTGGCGGCATCTGTTTGGGGGCCTCAGTTGGATGCTTACAGTATGCTAATACTGTCATCCCAAAAATTACCACTACAGTAACTGCTAAATATTTTAAGTGTACTGTACAATATGCACATACAGTACTGTACAGTATACATAATTCAAAAGAAAAAAGAGTTGCTACTGTACCTTATTCTAGTCATAATCACCGGCATACGGGTCACTCACAAATTTTCTGATGGTCTCGGTGGGGTCCCTTGGAATCACCATGCCTGTCACAAGCATACCTTTTTTTACCCACCTGACACTGGGCCTGGACACTAGTGTACTATTACTATACTTTTTACTGTATACTGTATCTTATAATATTCTTCTCTTTTACCCACAGACGACGAGCCAGAATACATTTTTGGTAAATACAGTATACTGTACAGTAGCAATAGTTGGTACTGTAATTACAGTATTTTTTTTTCTCCAACATTATTTTAAGTCAAACTGATATGACTAACTGTACTGTATTATCTTTTTACAGTCCGTCGCCAACCAGTGGAGGAGACACCTGGTAATAAAATAGAAATACATAATGCACTGTACTGTATTCTAACTTACTGTAACATGTATAACACTGAGCTGATCATCTTCACACCCTCTGACATAACCTTACAGTACAAACTGTACTTTCTCTCCTTTTTCACCCTCTTCACTCCACAAATGCATGCTGCGTTTCCTGACTACTGATATAATAGTGTGTAGAGCGTAGCGAGGCACCGTGCCCACCGCGTGGCGAGCGAAGCAAGCATGCAAGGGGCTGCTTTCCGCTCGCCGCCCCTGTCGGGATTGTGTGGTCGGGATTCCGGCGTCTGTATTTTGACTGCCGGGATCCCGTCCAGCGGGATTACGTACTGATCTCCAGTCTGAGCCTGCCCTAGGCATAGGCATACTTGCCAAATGCCCAGGGGCACAAGCAGCTTCTGCTGATTAATATGATATGCAGCATGCCTACAGTATATTCTGTGCATACAAAATGCATTACTAATGTGCAGCATTATGTGTATACAGTACTTTGTTGTGTAACATATACTGTAGCAAGGGCACTACTGTGTGGTCTAATGTGAACAAAGAGCAATATGATGTGATGCAATGTGAATAAGTGGGAATACTTTGAGGAGTAATGTGGTACTATCATATGATGTAACGAGAAAAAGAGACACTATTGCATGATATGTTGTGAATAAAGTTGCAGTACTGTGTGGCGTCATTTCAGATTGGGGAATTACTGTGTGGCCTTGCCCCTTCCCAGCAAGAACATGCACCGTTTTGGGATGCACACCGAATGTGCACACTGTTGCTATTTTAAACATACAGTACAGTAAGTTGGAGGAGCACCAAAATGACGACTGCTATGGTTGAGGGGTGATGGTGCTGGGAAAGGGGTACAGGCTCAGAGGCGGAAATAGCATCTGTGCAAGGGGGCAGCATCCAAAAACTTGACTAGGGAATCATATTATTTATGGCTGGCTCTGAGTACAGTCCACTATTATGGATAGTACTCCCTACAACACCACCTACAGTACTGTAACCCTCTTTTTTCTGAAGCGGTCATGAAATGTCATGACTGCTAATACATACAGTAAATGTCTACAGTATTTGTACTGTGGTGTTTAATTCCTTTGACAATTTGTTTATGACCTATTGAAGCTAAACTCTTGTACAGTACTTTATATTTTGAATACCAGCAATACAGTATAATACTGTACCTACAGTATACAGTAATAATTGTTTACTATTTGAATGTGACTAAATGTTTTTTTTTCTCCAATATAGTGCCAATTATTTATGGGGGCCCCAGACAGGGGCAAGATAGGTGGGCTGGCCCAGAAGCGGGCAGGCAGCAGCCCACTTATACAAGAGGTAAACTAAAGCAATGTTTAAATTACCTCGACAGCATACAGTAGTGTTTGATTTACTGTACTGACAATACAGTACTGTACATTGTAAATAACAATATTGTCTAATATAGAGTAAAGTACTGTATTGCCATTACTACACTGTAAAGTATTCAGTATTTGTTTTGTAATACTGTCCTTTTTTTCCCACAGAACAGTTGCAGCGTGCCATCCAGCTCCAGCGGGTGGTGGTCCACCTCCTAGTGGACCACTATTTTAATATTTTATTAAGTTTAATTTAATTTTATTTAATAAAAATTTTTGTTCTTGTACTCCATTGTATAGTATCTTTTTCTACTGTATAAGATAGGCATACTGTACACCATACAATTATCTGGCAGATAATCTGCAAGATCTGGCTGTTTGTAATGAAATTCTCTCCTAATTTAGCTGTGGTGTACAGTACCTCCTGAGTGTGCTGGGGTGCTTTCTGGCCAGTTTGGGGTGATTTGGAGCAAGTTTGGTCGGCCATCTGGCCGACATGTGCTGTCGACTGTTTGGCAAACATGTGTTTTCACTCCAGCATGTGTGTGTCAGGCATTTTGTGTGTGTCAGGCATTTTGTGTGTGTCAGGCATTTTGTGTGTGTCAGGCATTTTGTGTGTGTCAGCCATTTTATGTGTGTCAGCCATTGCTGTGTGGTTCCACAAATGTTAGCGTGTCAAAGTGCTGACCACTGACACCACTATTTCACTTTGTACCGCATGCCTTTTGTGGAACCACACAGCCCAGCATGACTTATTGCTGGGCTGTGTGGTTCCACAAATTTTCTTGGAAAACAAATGAACATGAGTGTCTTTACTTTAATACTTTTTTTTTTTTTTCCCCCACAGATATCTATATACACAAGAAAAGAATGTAACGAAGAACAAACTACTTTTTTGTTTTAATTAACTTTCAAACTTTATTTAAAAAAAACCACCTTTTTTTTCTTCAATAAACTTTTAAAAATAGAAGTTTCCTGTGGTTTTTATTAAAATATGAAATGCAAGATGCCTAACCAAGTTGTTTTACATACAGTATACCACTCTTAATTGAATTCCCATCATACAGTAGTACTAATTTATACAGTACAGGAAGTTGGGAATACAAACATTGGAAACCACGTCATGTTTATTTTAAGAAACACTTTATTTACGGACAAAATCATTTGGAACATGTAACATCACACATACTGTACTGTATTGTAATAAAGCCAACATCACACATACTGTACGGTACTTTAATCAAAAGGTAACAGCACAAATACAGTAACAATATCAACTTTAACATTTTTATAATTTATTTTTTTGTGGTGGTGGTGCGGGGTAATGGTTTTTGTACTTTATTTTTAGGTTTTGCTTTTTTGAATTATTTTTCGTTTTTGTCTTTTGCTTTTTAACACTGTCGCATATGGACACCAGAATAGAGGACTGACAACAGCAGCCCCTGGATGGAAACGCAGCCCAAGGCCCCAGATGGACACAGCACAATGGACTCGGCTGCTACTGGATAGATACAGCAGCGCCCAAAAAATCAACAGGAATAAAAGGGGCAACTTGTAACAGGCCCTTACATTACCAGGAATGTGGTGAGCCAAGTTCATGCACTCCCCTTTGAGTAACCGAGCTGCTCCAAGTGGATTCAGCACAGTGCATGCAGCCCCAGAAAATGTACAGGTCATACAGGTACATTGACACAATTTTTTAGCTTCAGCTGTGTGAAGCTGATGTGCTGAAGCTAGGAGGTAGGTAATGATCTGGTTTCATCATAGTCGAGCTTCCAAGTCATTTTCCTCTTCGTTCTCAGCACAGAGTTTATGGTATCCCTTATCTTCCTCTTTTCTGGATCACCAATCCTCACGCGGCGTTCACACCTAGCCATGATGTCATGTACCAGATTTTTGGGCAGCGGAAGTTTGCCCTTGGAACCATCAAAGTTCACACTATTGGCCCACGTCAAGTATTTGTCGTACCGTACATGGTGCTGGAACAGAGAATATGCATATTTCTGAATATGTCCATTTGAAGCTCTGTACAGATGGTCGTCCAGGGAAGTTGAGATGACAGCCAGGGCAATATTGTTCAGAGAGCCTCCGAATGTATTGCGAAGTGGCCTGTGAGCAGGTGTGCTGGTCATCATTGGTGTTCCTGGCAACAGCACACTTGAATCCAGGCCTCTGCGGTCGTCCAGCCCTCTGCGGTCCTCCAGGCCTCCTCTGCGGTCCTCCAGGTCTCTTCTGCGGTCCTCCTGGTCTCTTCTGCGGTCCTCCTGGTCTCTTCTGCGGTCCTCCAGGCCTCCTCTGCGGTCGTCCAAGTCGCTGACTTCGTCCAGTCCGCTGCTGTGGTCCAGGCCTCTGCGGTCCTCCAGGCCTCCTCTGCGGTCCTCCAGGCCTCCTCTGCGGTCCTCCAGGCCTCCTCTGCGGTCCTCCAGGCCTCCTCTGCGGTCCTCCAGGCCTCCTCTGCGGTCCTCCAGGCCTCTTCTGCGGTCCTCCAGGCCTCCTCTGCGGTCCTCCAGGCCTCCTCTGCGGTCCTCCAGGTCTCTTCTGCGGTCCTCCAGGCCTCCTCTGCGGTCCTCCAGGCCTCCTCTGCGGTCCTCCAGGCCTCCTCTGCGGTCCTCCAGGCCTCCTCTGCGGTCCTCCATGTTTCCTCTGCGGTCCTCCAGGCCTCCTCTGCGTTCGCCCAAGTCGCTGACTTCGTCCAGTCCGCTGCTGTGGTCCAGGCCTCTGCGGTCCTCCAGGTCTCTTCTGCGGTCCTCCAGGTCTCTTCTGCGGTCCTCCAGGTCTCTTCTGCGGTCCTCCAGGTCTCTTCTGCGGTCCTCCTGGTCTCTTCTGCGGTCCTCCTGGTCTCTTCTGCGGTCCTCCAGGCCTCCTCTGCGGTCGTCCAAGTCGCTGACTTCGTCCAGTCCGCTGCTGTGGTCCAGGCCTCTGCGGTCCTCCAGGCCTCCTCTGCGGTCCTCCAGGCCTCCTCTGCGGTCCTCCAGGCCTCCTCTGCGGTCCTCCAGGCCTCCTCTGCGGTCCTCCAGGCCTCCTCTGCGGTCCTCCAGGCCTCTTCTGCGGTCCTCCAGGCCTCCTCTGCGGTCCTCCAGGCCTCCTCTGCGGTCCTCCAGGTCTCTTCTGCGGTCCTCCAGGCCTCCTCTGCGGTCCTCCAGGCCTCCTCTGCGGTCCTCCAGGCCTCCTCTGCGGTCCTCCAGGCCTCCTCTGCGGTCCTCCAGGCCTCCTCTGCGGTCCTCCATGTTTCCTCTGCGGTCCTCCAGGCCTCCTCTGCGTTCGCCCAAGTCGCTGACTTCGTCCAGTCCGCTGCTGTGGTCCAGGCCTCTGCGGTCCTCCAGGTCTCTTCTGCGGTCCTCCAGGTCTCTTCTGCGGTCCTCCAGGTCTCTTCTGCGGTCCTCCAGGCCTCCTCTGCGTTCGCCCAAGTCGCTGACTTCGTCCAGTCCGCTGCTGTGGTCCAGGCCTCTGCGGTCCTCCAGGTCTCTTCTGCGGTCCTCCAGGTCTCCTCTGCGGTCCTCCAGGCATCCTCTGCGGTCCTCCATGCCGCTGACTTCGTCCAGTCCGCTGCGGTCCTCCAGGTCTCCTCTGCGGTCGTCCAGGCCTCCTCTGCGGTCGTCCAGGCCTCCTCTGCGGTCCTCCAGGCCTCCTCTGCGGTCCTCCAGGCCTCCTCTGCGGTCGTCCATGCCGCTGACTTCGTCCAGTCCGCTGCGGTCCTCCAGGTCTCCTCTGCGGTCGTCCAGGCCTCCTCTGCGGTCGTCCAGGCCTCCTCTGCGGTCCTCCAGGCCTCCTCTGCGGTCCTCCAGGCCTCCTCTGCGGTCCTCCAGGCCTCCTCTGCGGTCCTCCAGGCCTCCTCTGCGGTCCTCCAGGCCGCTGACTTCGTCCAGTCCGCTGCGGTCCTCCAGGCCTCCTCTGCGGTCCTCCAGGCCTCCTCTGCGGTCCTCCAGGCCTCCTCTGCGGTCGTCCATGCCGCTGACTTCGTCCAGTCCGCTGCGGTCCTCCAGGCCTCCTCTGCGGTCCTCCAGGCCTCCTCTGCGGTCCTCCAGGCCTCCTCTGCGGTCCTCCAGGCCTCCTCTGCGGTCGTCCATGCCGCTGACTTCGTCCAGTCCGCTGCGGTCCTCCAGGCCTCCTCTGCGGTCCTCCAGGCCTCCTCTGCGGTCCTCCAGGCCTCCTCTGCGGTCCTCCAGGCCTCCTCTGCGGTCCTCCAGGCCTCGGTCATCCAGGCCGCTGACTTGAACCGCTTGGTGGTGTGTTGCAATGATGGTGCGGCAAACTCCAACTTGCCATTCTTCCCTCGTTTGTTCAATGACTTTCTTCATGGCTTCTACCATCTGTTCCTTTATGCCTTCTTTAAGGCCAGCCACATCGGTCTGCAGCTGATTGACCTGTCCACCAACTTCTGACTCCATATTGGTCACCTTACTGAGTAGCTCCTTTAGTAAAACAGGACAGGTACACTGGCAGTCCTGCACTTTGGTGTTCACATCTGTGAAATGCAACCTTCTTCGTGGTGAATGTGTCATGTCTTCTTGTCCAGGGGTGGCTACATGGTCCAAAAAAGAAGCTTCCTGATGCAGCGTGTTTGTCACGTCCTCTAGCACCGGTATTTCCAGATTCATTGGCTGAACACTGTGATCTGCAGGAGATGGAACAATTACATCATTTGCCACACCACATATCATCTCCAACGTATTATTCTTTGCCTTGGCATTTTTTCGTGGTTTCACCACATTTTCTTTCTGAGCCGCCTTGGCAGTTTTCTTCTTCTTTTGTGGAACTAATGCAGCAAGTTTCTGTGCCACTGATGGGTGGGTTTTGGCACTCCCGTAAAATCTGGTAGTCTGCATTCTTTGTCTTTTGTCTAAAAATATAAAAACCACAATAAGAAAACATGTAAAGCACAGCATGCTAAAAATAGCAAACAACTGTACATTTTCAAATAAAGTGCACAACAGTAAAGTGCAAATACTGTACTGTACAGTATTTGCCTTTTTTCCCTGTGCCTCCCAACAAGAACCTCTGCAGGAGGGACAGAATGCTCTGTTACGGACTTCAGTTTAAATATACAGTATGATTACCATCACCTGTGCGAACAACTATACTGTACAGTAGTTACTGTATTTGATAAGATAGGTGTTTCACCACAAGTGATAGCAATCATTCAGTACTACTGCACATACCTGTAGTACACCGGGATAAGCAAGGTCTATGTACATTACGTTATACCGAGCTGGATCGCTTAGCAACCTGACAAAATGGCCACCGACCGTGAACTCCCAGCACGTGGCAGCGCTTGGATATGGAGTGAGATACAGTATGGTACAGTCCAGGGGCAATGCTGAAGGAGCGTCACAATCCCCTAGCTCAATTACTAGAGCCATCTTAACAGCAGTGTGGGCCCCTGGACACAGCAATGCACTGGGGCCCCTACCCACTCACCAGCGGAAGGGGTGGGGGGAGCTATCAGCGGCAGCTTTGATGCTCCGCGGGGGATAGGGGGGGTTCTATCTTTCGCTCAGTATGTACAGTAGGACCTGGAGAAATAATTTCTGCTAATTATTCCTTTACTGCACAGATGGGGCAGGAAGGAGAACACTAAACTGTAGAAGGGGGCATTGTGCTGAATGAAGGGGCCCTGGTACAGTACATGACTTCCAGGGTGGTAGGGGGTGTTTAATACACAGGGGAGGAGTGGATAATGGAGTGGGCTTAATATTAGTGTTATGGACTGCAATTAGTTTCCTGTATGAAACAGATACAGTACAGTAAATAACCCTCCTTGGAAGTGCATGGGCCCTGTGAGACTTACAGTAGTGTACAGCATAAGGGTCGACTGACATGATGTACAAGCATTACATACAGTACATGTCAGTACTGTATGTAAATTCTTCAATTATTGCCTAACAACAATGCTGCTTACTGTATATTAAATACTGTAGGCCTAGAAATGTGCATCTCAATATAGTAGTTAAAAACACAGGGGCCTATGTGGATAAGCGAGTTCTATGCACACTAAAAATGGCCACCGACCGTGAACCCCCAGCACGTGGCAGCGCTCGGATATGTAGTGAGATACAATATGGCATACATTTCACAGTTCAGGGGGCAATGCTGAAGGAGCGTCACAATCCCCTAGCTCAATTACATTGGGATAAGCGAGGTCTATGCACATTACGGTATACCGAGCTGGATCGCTTAGCAACCTGACAACATGGCCGCCGACCGTGAACTCCCAGCACGTGGCAGCGCTCGGATATGTAGTGAGAGATGGTATACATTTTAAAATACACCGGGATAAGTTGTACAGGCCATGGAGCAATGCACAGGGACATTCATCATTTACGTACAGTATATAAATAATTGTAAACCGTAAATGAAAGAATTACCGGTCAAATACTGTATGACGAAACTGTGTCAATGAGCTGGAACAGTATGGCCTGTGAAGAAGTTTTCGAAGGCAGAAACGGAGAGCAAATTATCAGGAGATTTCTGAAAGGTCGGAGAAGATCCACACAGCAAGTCTGCCTACGAGGAAACAGATTTGCAAAGTGGGTAGCGTAAAGCCTAACAACAATGCTGCTTACTGTATATTAAATACTGTAGGCCTAGAAATGTGCATCTCAATATAGTAGTTAAAAACACAGGGGCCTATGTGGATAAGCGAGTTCTATGCACACTAAAAATGGCCACCGACCGTGAACCCCCAGCACGTGGCAGCGCTCGGATATGTAGTGAGATACAGTATGGCATACATTTCACAGTTCAGGGGGCAATGCTGAAGGAGCGTCACAATCCCCTAGCTCAATTACATTGGGATAAGCGAGGTCTACTGTATGCACATTACGGTATACCGAGCTGGATCGCTTAGCAACCTGACAAAATGGCCGCCGACCGTGAACTCCCAGCACGTGGCAGCGCTCGGATATGTAGTGAGATACAATATGGCATACATTTCACAGTTCAGGGGGCAATGCTGAAGGAGCGTCACAATCCCCTAGCTCAATTACATTGGGATAAGCGAGGTCTACTGTATGCACATTACGGTATACCGAGCTGGATCGCTTAGCAACCTGACAAAATGGCCGCCGACCGTGAACTCCCAGCACGTGGCAGCGCTCGGATATGTAGTGAGATACAATATGGCATACATTTCACAGTTCAGGGGGCAATGCTGAAGGAGCGTCACAATCCCCTAGCTCAATTACATTGGGATAAGCGAGGTCTACTGTATGCACATTACGGTATACCGAGCTGGATCGCTTAGCAACCTGACAAAATGGCCGCCGACCGTGAACTCCCAGCACGTGGCAGCGCTCGGATATGTAGTGAGATACAATATGGCATACATTTCACAGTTCAGGGGGCAATGCTGAAGGAGCGTCACAATCCCCTAGCTCAATTACATTGGGATAAGCGAGGTCTATGCACATTACGGTATACCGAGCTGGATCGCTTAGCAACCTGACAACATGGCCGCCGACCGTGAACTCCCAGCACGTGGCAGCGCTCGGATATGTAGTGAGAGATGGTATACATTTTAAAATACACCGGGATAAGTTGTACAGGCCATGGAGCAATGCACAGGGACATTCATCATTTACGTACAGTATATAAATAATTGTAAACCGTAAATGAAAGAATTACCGGTCAAATACTGTATGACGAAACTGTGTCAATGAGCTGGAACAGTATGGCCTGTGAAGAAGTTTTCGAAGGCAGAAACGGAGAGCAAATTATCAGGAGATTTCTGAAAGGTCGGAGAAGATCCACACAGCAAGTCTGCCTACGAGGAAACAGATTTGCAAAGTGGGTAGCGGGCGGTGACTGAGACGCTCTTTTATTCACATTCAAAAGTACCTGTACAGTATGCTCTGTGATTGGTGTAAGGATGAATGCGCCTATATTGGCACCAATCACAGCGGTAAGAATTCCTTTTGTGTGAATGTGAATAAAAGAGCGTCTCAGTCACCGCCCCGCTACCCACTTTGCAAAGCTGTTTCCTCGTAGGCAGACTTGCTGTGTGGATCTTCTCCGACCTTTCAGAAATCTCCTGATAATTTGCTCTCCGTTTCTGCCTTCGATAACTTCTTCACAGGCCATACTGTTCCAGCTCATTGACACAGTTTCGTCATACAGTATTTGACCGGTAATTCTTTCATTTACGGTTTACAATTATTTATATACTGTACGTAAATGATGAATGTCCCTGTGCATTGCTCCATGGCCTGTACAACTTATCCCGGTGTATTTTAAGATGTATACCATCTCTCACTACATATCCGAGCGCTGCCACGTGCTGGGAGTTCACGGTCGGCGGCCATGTTGTCAGGTTGCTAAGCGATCCAGCTCGGTATACCGTAATGTGCATAGACCTCGCTTATCCCAATGTAATTGAGCTAGGGGATTGTGACGCTCCTTCAGCATTGCCCCCTGAACTGTGAAATGTATGCCATATTGTATCTCACTACATATCCGAGCGCTGCCACGTGCTGGGAGTTCACGGTCGGCGGCCATTTTGTCAGGTTGCTAAGCGATCCAGCTCGGTATACCGTAATGTGCATACAGTAGACCTCGCTTATCCCAATGTAATTGAGCTAGGGGATTGTGACGCTCCTTCAGCATTGCCCCCTGAACTGTGAAATGTATGCCATATTGTATCTCACTACATATCCGAGCGCTGCCACGTGCTGGGAGTTCACGGTCGGCGGCCATTTTGTCAGGTTGCTAAGCGATCCAGCTCGGTATACCGTAATGTGCATACAGTAGACCTCGCTTATCCCAATGTAATTGAGCTAGGGGATTGTGACGCTCCTTCAGCATTGCCCCCTGAACTGTGAAATGTATGCCATACTGTATCTCACTACATATCCGAGCGCTGCCACGTGCTGGGGGTTCACGGTCGGTGGCCATTTTTTGTGTGCATAGAACTCGCTTATCCACATAGGCCCCTGTGTTTTTAACTACTATATTGAGATGCACATTTCTAGGCCTACAGTATTTAATATACAGTAAGCAGCATTGTTGTTAGGCAATAATTGAAGAATTTACATACAGTACTGACATGTACTGTATGTAATGCTTGTACATCATGTCAGTCGACCCTTATGCTGTACACTACTGTAAGTCTCACAGGGCCCATGCACTTCCAAGGAGGGTTATTTACTGTACTGTATCTGTTTCATACAGGAAACTAATTGCAGTCCATAACACTGAAGTTGTATTTTCAGTACTGTACAGTATACAATACTTAAATTTGAACATCAGGTACTGGATAGTAAACATGTACAGTATTAACTTCTATCATAAAACTCTTATGCATTTTCAGATGTGTAAATTTTAGACTACAGTATTCACAAATGTTTTCTCTCCATACAGGAATTATAGTTGGACAACATGCCAGTAACTATCAACAAAACGATGAGCAAGATAATCGCCAACATGAAAAAAGAAAATAAAACCATCAAAGAGATCCATGCATGGCTCAAGGAAAGTGGCATTATAGTCACTTTAGAAACGGTGCGCTATCATGCATTCGAGAGAACAACGCCCAGATTTGTATTTCCTACAAAATGCACATGGTACGTACTGTACACTACTGTAATGTTTAAATGACTTGCTTTATACCATAAACAATTTTTTTGAAATAAAATAAAAACTTCATCAATTGTAACTGTGATTGTGCTGTTCATGAATTCATATTTTTCATACTGTATTGTACTGTAGGAGAGTGCAACAAATTGTGGAGGAACTAACTCGTGAGGATGATGAGCGTACTGCTCTGCAAATAAAACGAATTCTCCATTCCAAGTATGACCTGGACATATCGGCCACCAGCATCAGAAGGATGCGACGGAAAATGGGATGGACCTTTGGCGCAACAAGGTAAAATACTGAAAGCAGTATAAACCATACAGTAAATGCACTGTTAATAATCCCTTGATACGTGATATAATAATGCCATAAATCATTATACAGAGTGTGTACTTTATACTATATACAGTATGTGTGTGTGTATATACTGTATATACAGTATTCTATCCCAAAAGAGATACCTACTGTATAGGCACTCAGAGACAGCAATGAAGCATTGCCGGCTTATTGTGATGATTACATACTGTATACTGTGTGTGTGTGTTTGTGTGTATGTACAGTATGTATATATATATTACTCTGTATGTAACTTAATGTACTGTATGTACAGTTTAATGTATACAGTAGGTATATAATACAGTATACTGCACATACAGTCTACTGTATATACAGTAATCTGTAAATCTGTAATTTCATAACTGTATCTGATTTCATTATTTTTGGCTCTTCACAGGATATCTCCAATGATAAGAGATGTGAATAAAGAAAAGAGAGTGGAACAGGCACGGCGATGGATTGAGAGTGGTGAAACATTTGATGATGTCATTTTCACAGATGAATCGTCTGTTGCCCTTGAGCGGTTCTCCAGAATGTCATTCAGGAAACGTAACCATATCTCTTTAAAACCACGCCCAAAGCATCCATTGAAAATCCATGTATGGGGAGGCATATCACGATTAGGAGCTGGTCCCCTATTATTTTTCGAAGGTACAGTACAGTACTATACTTTATTCTGTGCCTGTGTTCTGTAAAAATACATGTTGTACTGTAGAGTACGTGTAACTGCACAATAAAAGGAGTTGCTTATTAATGAACAACATTTTTTGATTTCTGTAGGAATCATGGATAAGAAATATTTCCAAGAAACAATAGTAGAGAAATGTATGGTGCCATTTGTGAATAAATATTACCCAACTCACCATAGGATATTCCAAGACAATGATCCTAAACACTCCGCCTCAGCCAAATTTATGGAAGAGAAAGGTATGAATTGGGAACGCACACCACCAGAGTGAGTATTCTTTCAACAGTGTACAAGTAAAATTTTGGATAGCACTCTAGTACTGTAAAAAAAAATTTTGTTTAATAAACAGTACAATATTGTATGTTTAATTTTCTCTATTTACTGTAATGTACTGTAATTAATTTTTTCTATACGCTTTTTTTTTTTTTTTAATTAGATCACCAGACATGAACCCAATCGAATTAGTGTGGGCTCAATTGAAGAGGTACGTTAGGAGTGTTGCAAAGCCAACAACAAAACAGCAACTGGTGGATGGGATAAAGAAATTTTGGCTAGAAGTACTCACACCTGAACATTGTAATAATTATATAAATCACCTGTATAAAGTATTACCTGTTGTAGTTGAAAGAAATGGTCAAGCCACAAATATGTAGTTCTGTATTTTCTGTTTAAAATTTTAAATTGGTGCATTATTAAAAAAAATGATAAAATTGCCTTTGTCTGATTATTGCATAAACTAATGTAGAATATTATACAGTAGTAATGTTATTGATGTGTACTGTATGAACAGTTATTTTCAGTTTTATAAGTCCTGAATAAGAGTACTGTACATTTTGATCAGTGCAGTACATGGAATCGGATGTTGTAATACTTTATTTTTACATTAATATTGATGTTTTTCCAATAAATATTCAATTTTACAGTATGGTACGGTACAGTACATGAGGGTACCTGTACAGTATGATACGTCATTATGGGGGAGAAATACTGTATCCACTAAATGTACAGTAAAATGTTTTTTTCTTATTACAAACACACAAATGCATCTCAGATGGAAATATGCTATACACAGCAGACAGCTTATGGTGACAGAACTTCCCTACTGTATCCCCACCCATAGTCGTGGTATATTTTAGATTGCCTAATGAGACACTCCTGCAGCATTGCCAATGATTCATGTAAAACCTGTGTGCAAACAGTATCTGTATTGAATGCAAAGTACAGTAAGAGTACAGTATACAGTATTATCAGAGCCAAACCTGACCAACATGATGCCCTAGGCTAGATTTTGGCTGATGCCCTCTTGCACAGATGCTACGTAGTTCCGCCTCTAACCCTGCACCCCTTTCCCAGCACCATCACCCATTTTGGCGCTCCTACCCCCTATAATCTAAATAAGAACAATGTGCACATTTAGTGCCAGCCCAAAACAGTGTACAGTATGTTCTTGCTGGGAAGGGGCATGGTAACACAATAATACCCGAAGATGAAATGACACAACACAGTACTGCAACTTTATTCACATTATATCATGCAGTGGTGTCTCTTATTCTCATGACATCATATCATAGTACCACATTACTCCTAACAGTAATGCCCCTTATTCACATTACACCCCACCACATTCATCTTTATTTACATTAGACCACAGGTTCTCAAACTCAGTCCTCAGGACCCCACACAGTGCAGGTTTTGCAGGTCTCACAGAATCACAAGTGAAAAAATTAGCTCCACCTACTGTATGGACCTTCTAAAATGTGTCAGTTAGTAATGAATACATCTGTGCACTTGCTGGTTTACCTGCAAAACATGCACTGTGTGGGGTCCTGAGGACCAAGTTTGAGAACCACTGCATTAGACCATGCAGTAGTGCCCTTTCCTTATGTTACACCAGAAAATATTGTAGTACACCTTATACACATACAGTACAGTAATGCCACACATTAGTAATGCATTTCATATTTAAATTTTCTGATTTAATTTCATAGAGCCGCAGTCACTCACAGAATATAGGCATGTACTGTAGCATCTCATTTTATTCTGCAGAAGCTGATTATTCCCGTTTGGCTAGTTTGCCGCCTCTGTACAGTATATCACAATAGAAAAAAGTTATAGTGTCAGTGAAAAAAGCACCTCATGACAGATACTGTACACAAGCTCATGTCTAAATACTGTATACTGTAAGCAGTGACATTAAGGGGTACAGTACTGTATATGCAATTGCAGTCGAATTCCGGAAGGAATACGGAAAAAATGGACACGGGATCCCCCATCTTTTTAGAACCAGCACCGGGCTCTGCGCCTGGTCCTGGTGCAAAAAATAAGGGGGACAAAAAAAGCGTAGGGGTTCCCCATATTTTTTGAATCAGCACTGGGCTCCACTAGCTGGACAGATAATGCACAGCCGGGGGAGACTTTTATACAGGTCCCTGCGGCCATGGAATTAAATACCCAACTAGTCACACCTGGCCGGAGTACACTGGAGGAGTGGGGGCCCCTTAAATCAAGGGGACCCCCCTCCAGCCACTCGATTATCTCTATCACCCCTGTGTATTGTAGCTAGGGGATTGTGACGCTCCTTCAGCATTGCCCCGTAGCCTGCAAAATCTGTGCTGTTATTTGCTCCATAGCTGAGTGCCTCCTAGGAGCTACTGTAGGAGTCACAGGCGGTAGCCATTTCAATTGAGTCTGCCCTGCTATAGAATTGTACAGGTATGTGTACATTACCGTACGGTGCATAGAACCTTTACAGTAGAAACTCTCCTGCAGCTTTGGCCTGCTTTACTGTATGTACTGTAAAACTTGTGTTTTGTCAGTTTGCTATGCGACCGAGCCCGGTGTAACGTACAGTACTGTAATGTGCATAGACCTCGCTTACAGTATCTCTGTGTATTTTGGCTAGGGGATTGTGACGCTCCTTCAGCATCGCCCCGTAGCCTGCACAGCTTATGCCATTTCTCATTCCATACCCAACTGCTGCCTGCCACGAGGTGGGGGTTCAGGAGGTGGGGGTTCATGGGTAGTGGTCGTTTTGACAGTGTGCTATGCGATTGAGTCCGGTGTACCGTAATACTGTATGCAATCCTACAGTAGCTTATCCCTCCCCTGTGTATTTTGGCTAGGGGATTGTGACGCTCCTTCAGCATTGCCCCATAACCTGCACAAGGGTTCAGGGGCGGCGGCCATTTTGCCAGTGTGCTACAGTACTGTATGTCATCGAGTCCGGTGTACCATAATATGCATACTGTGTATTTTAGCTAGGGGATTGTGACGCTCATTCAGCATTGCCCCATAGTCTGTACAATCTGGACTATTACTTGCTCCGTAGCCTAGGGCCTCTGTGGGGCAAGGAGTCATAGGTGGTAGCCATTTCTATTCAGTCTGCCCAGCTACAGAATTGTATGTGTACTGTGTACGGAGCATAGTACCTTAACCTGCATAGAACCTGCACATTATGGTACACCGGACTCGATCGCATAGAACCGCTCATGCAGCTACTGTATGCCCTGGTTTGCAGTATGTGAATAAAAAAAATAATAAAGTGTCTGAAAAAAACTACAGTAACATGCATTCGTACAGTACTTAAGGAATCGAACCCTGGACTCTGAGTATAGGAAGCGAAACACTTCACCACTTCGCCGCAGACAAATGTATAAATCCGTTGGTTTTGATTATGCTGTAATGGCTACGGGATTAGGACGATAACACTGTAGAAAATTCCTAATCTTGAGAGGCAATAGTGAACTTGTAACACACATCCATTTGCGACAGTGTACACTACTGGTTTTACAGTACTGTGTTTTGTCTGCGGGACTTGCACGCTCACATACAGTATTCATAAAGTATTGTAGATGGATCATATACTGTATGCTGTACTACTGTATTTGCGTCGGTGTCGTACTGTATATACTGTACAGTACTGTATTAAATAATGCAGCGTAATGAGTACAGTATTTGCTGTATGCAGCGTAATGAGACGCCTTAGTAAAGTAGTCCTTATTATGTATGTCAGTATTGTATTTTACGGGAGACCACACGCATGCGCAGTGGTGATTGTAAAAAGCGACATCTGGTGGCTGATCGCAGGTATTACACGTAAAGGTAACGCCAAACGTCAAATGTCTGTCTCCGTGCGATTAGATAGCCTCTTTGTGGCTAGGCGCGCCTCGCTACGCCACAGTACGCTGCGTATGGTCGAACGGGACAACCGCCGCGGCCACTCAAGATAAAGGTGGCTACATCTGTATGTGCAAGCTGAATTGTACTACAAATCCAACGAGCAATAGTCTGCTTAGAAGCAGGAGCACCCAGCTTGTTGGGTGCATACAGGATAAACAGCGAGTCAGATTTTCTGACTCCAGCCGTCCTGGAAATATATATTTTCAAGACCCTGACAACGTCTAGCAACTTGGAGTCCTCCAAATCCTTAGTAGCCGCAGGCACCACAATAGGCTGGTTCAGGTGAAACGCTGACACCACCTTAGGGAGAAACTGGGGACGAGTCCTCAATTCTGCCCTATCCATATGGAAAATCAGATAAGGGCCTTTACATGATAAAGCCGCCAACTCTGACACTCGCCTGGCTGAAGCCAAGGCCAATAACATGACCACTTTCCACGTGAGATATTTCAGATCCACGGTTTTTAGTGGCTCAAACCAATGTGATTTTAAGAAACTCAACATCACGTTGAGATCCCAAGGTGCCACAGGAGGCACAAATGGGGGCTGAATATGCAGCACTCCTTTCACAAATGTCTGAACTTCAGGTACTGAAGCTAGTTCTTTTTGAAAGAAAATTGACAGAGCCGAGATCTGTACCTTAATGGAGCCCAGTTTTAGGCCCATATTCACTCCTGCTTGCAGGAAATGCAGAAATCGACCTAGTTGAAATTCCTCTGTTGGGGCCTTTTTGGCCTCGCACCATGCAACATATTTCCGCCATATGCGGTGATAATGCTTTGCCGTAACATCTTTCCTGGCTTTAATAAGCGTAGGAATGACTTCCTCCGGAATGCCCTTTTCCTTCAGGATCCGGCGTTCAACCGCCATGCCGTCAAACGCAGCCGCGGTAAGTCTTGGAACAGACAGGGGCCCTGCTGCAGCAGGTCCTGTCTGAGCGGCAGAGACCACGGGTCCTCTGAGATCATCTCTTGAAGTTCCGGGTACCACGCTCTTCTCGGCCAATCCGGAACCACGAGAATTGTGTTTACTCCTCGCTTTCTTATTTTTCTCAATACCTTTGGTATGAGAGGTAGAGGAGGGAACACATAAACTGACCGGTACACCCACGGTGTCACTAGAGCGTCCACCGCTATCGCCTGAGGGTCTCTTGACCTGGCGCAATACTTCTCTAGTTTTTTGTTTAGGCGGGACGCCATCATGTCCACCTGTGGACGACCCCATTGATTTACAATCATTTGGAAGACTTCTGGATGAAGTCCCCACTCTCCCGGGTGGAGGTCGTGCCTGCTGAGAAAGTCTGCTTCCCAGTTGTCCACTCCCGGGATGAACACTGCTGACAGTGCTAGTACATGATTCTCCGCCCATCGGAGAATTTTTGTGGCTTCTGCCATCGCCGTCCTGCTTCTTGTGCCGCCCTGTCGATTCACATGGGCGACTGCCGTGATGTTGTCTGACTGGATCAGCACCGGCTGGTGTAGGAGCAGGGATTTTGCTTGATTTAGGGCATTGTAAATGGCCCTTAGTTCCAGAATATTTATGTGAAGGGCAGTCTCCTGACTTGACCATAGTCCTTGGAAATTTCTTCCCTTTGTGACTGCCCCCCAGCCTCGTAGGCTGGCATCCGTGGTCACCAGGACCCAGTCCTGTATGCCGAATCTGCGGCCCTCCAGAAGATGAGCACTGTGCAGCCACCACAGAAGAGACACCTTGGTTCGTGGAGACAGGGTTATTAAACGATGCATCTGAAGATGCGATCCGGACCACTTGTCCAACAGGTCCCACTGAAAAATTCTGGCATGGAACCTGCCGAATGGAATTGCTTCGTAAGAAGCTACCATCTTTCCCAGGACCCGCGTGCAGTGATGCACCGATACCTGTTTTGGTTTTAGGAGGTCTCTGACTAGAGAAGACAACTCCCTGGCTTTCTCCTCCAGGAGAAACACTTTTTTCTGGGCCGTGTCCAGAATCATTCCCAGGAACATTAGACGTGTCGTGGGGACCAGCTGTGACTTTGGGATATTCAGAATCCAACCGTGCTGGCTCAGCACTTCCTGAGATAGTGCTACTCCCACTAACAACTGTTCCTTGGATCGTGCCTTTATTAGGAGATCGTCCAAGTATGGGATAATTAAAACTCCCTTTTTTTGAAGGAGTATCATCTTTCCGCCATAACCTTGGTAAATACCCTCGGTGCCGTGGAGAGTCCAAACGGCAGCGTCTGGAATTGGTAATGGCAATCCTGTACCACAAATCTGAGGTACTCCTGGTGAGAATTGTAAATGGGGACATGCAGGTAAGCATCCTTGATGTCCAGGGATACCATGTCATCCCCCTCGTCCAGGCTTGCAATAACCGCCCTGAGCGATTCCATCTTGAACTTGAATTTTTTTATGTATGTGTTCAAGGATTTCAAATTTAAAATGGGTCTCACCGAACCGTCCGGTTTTGGCACCACAAATAGTGTGGAATAGTAACCCTGGCCTTGTTGAAGTAGGGGTACCTTGATTATCACCTGCTGGGAATACAGCTTGTGAATCGCTGCTAGCACCGCCTCCCTGTCTGAGGGAGCAATCGGCAAGGCGGATTTTAGGAAACGGCGGGGTGGAGTCGCCTCGAATTCCAGCCTGTATCCCTGGGATACTATTTGAAGGATCCAGGGATCCACCTGTGAGCGAGCCCACTGATCGCTGAAATTCCTGAGGCGGGCCCCCACCGTACCTGGCTCCGCCTGTGAAGCCCCACCGTCATGCGGCGGACTTGGAAGAGGAAGCGGGGGAGGACTTTTGTTCCTGGGAACCTGCTGTTTGCTGCAGCCTTTTTCCCCTGCCTCTTGACAGAAAAGACCCTCCTTTTCCCCGCTTGTTTTTCTGGGACCGAAAGGACTGAACCTGATAAAATGGCGCCTTCTTAGGCTGTGAGGGGACATGGGGTAAAAATGCTGACTTCCCAGATGTTGCTGTGGAAACTAGGTCGGAGAGACCATCCCCAAATAATTCCTCCCCCTTATAAGGCAAAACTTCCATGTGCCTTTTGGAATCTGCATCTCCAGTCCACTGGCGAGTCCATAAGCATCTCCTAGCAGAGATGGATAATGCACTTACTTTAGATGCCAGCCGGCAGATTTCCCTCTGTGCATCTCTCATGTATAAGACTGAGTCTTTGATATGGTCAATTGTTAGCAGGATCGTGTCTCTGTCTAACGTGTCAATATTTTCTGACAGTCTATCTGACCACGCAGCGGCAGCACTGCACATCCATGCTGACGCAATAGCTGGTCTGAGTATAATGCCTGAGTGTGTATATACAGACTTCAGGATCGCCTCCTGCTTTCTATAAGCAGGTTCCCTAAGGGCGGCCATATCCTGGGACGGTAGTGCCACCTTTTTAGACAAACGTGTGAGCGCTTTATCCACCCTCGGGGGTGTTTCCCAACGTAACCTATCCTCTGGCGGGAAAGGGAACGCCATTAGTAGCTTCTTAGGAATTACCAATTTCTTATCAGGGGAAGCCAACGCTTCTTCACACACTTCATTTAATTCATCTGACGGGGGAAAAACTACAGGTAGTTTTTTCTCCCCAAACATAATACCCTTTTTTGTGGTACCTGGATGTAAATCAGAAATATTTAACACCTCTTTCATTGCCTCAATCATGCAGTGAATGGCCTTAACGGGCATTAAATTTGACTCATCGTCGTCGACACTGGTGTCCGTATCCGTGTCGACATCTACTTGTGCCACCTGAGATAGCGGGCGTTTCAGAGCCCCTGATGACTTTTGAGACACCTGGACAGGCACGAGCTGAAGACTCGGCTGTCCCACAGTCGGCATGTCGTCAAATTTTTTATGTAAGGAGTCTATACACGCACTCATTTCCTGCCATAATACCATCCACTCAGGTGTCTGACCCCCAGGGGGTGACATCCCTGCTAAAGGCATCTGCTCCCCCTCCACATCATTATCCTCCTCAAACATGTCGACACAGCCGTACCGACACACTCCACACACACAGGGAATGCTCAAACAGAGGACAGGACCCACAAAAGCCCTTTGGGGGGACAGAGTAAGAGTATGCCAGCACACACCAGAGCGCTATATATATACAGGGACTAACTGAGTTATGTCCCTAATAGCTGCTTTTCAATATAATATACTGTATACAGTGCCAATTTTAATGCCCCCCCTCTCTTTTCCCTCTTACTGTACTGTAGAATTGCAGGGAAGAGCCAGGGAGCTTCCTTCCAGCCGAGCTGTGAGGGAAAAATGGCGCCAGTGTGCTGAGGAGATAGGCTCCGCCCCTTTTTCGCTGCGTATTCTCCCGCTTTTTATGGGATTCTGGCAGGGGTATTTACCTCATATATAGCCCCAGGGGCTATATATTGAGGTATTTTAGCCAGCCAAGGTGTTTTTATTGCTGCCTCAGGGCGCCCCCCCCCCAGCGCCCTGCACCCTCAGTGACCGGAGTGTGAAGTGTGTATGAGGAGCAATGGCGCACAGCTGCAGTGCTGTGCGCTACCTTGGTGAAGACAGGATGTCTTCATGCCGCCGATTTTCCGGACCATCTTTTTGCTTCTGGCTCTGTAAGGGGGACGGCGGCGCGGCTCCGGGACCGAACATCAAGGCTGGGCCTGCGGTCGATCCCTCTGGAGCTAATGGTGTCCAGTAGCCTAAGAAGCCCAATCCGGCTGCAAGCAGGCGAGTTCGCTTCTTCTCCCCTTAGTCCCTCGCTGCAGTGAGTCTGTTGCCAGCAGGTCTCACTGAAAATAACAAATTCTAAGACCATGGGGTATATGCAATTCACGGCGAATCGCGGCAATTTTTCGCCGTTTTTTAATTCGACTAAATTCGCCAGGTGAATTCCGGCAGGTGGCTGCCGGAATTCACCATATTCAATGAAAAACGGATTCGCCAGAATCGCGGGCGAAAATCGGCCGATTTGGCGGATTTTGCCGCGATTTTAAAAAACGGGGAAAAACGGGAAAAACCCGAGAAAAAAAAATGGCGTGGGGTCCCCCCTCCAAAGCATAACCAGCCTCGGGCTCTTCGAGCTGGTCCTGGTTCTAAAAATGCAGGGGAAAAATTGGGCAGGGATCCCCCGTATTTTTAAAACCAGCACCGGGCTCTGCGCCTGGTGCTGGTGCCAAAAATACGGGGGACAAAAAGAGTAGGGGTCCCCCGTATTTTTAACACCAGCATCGGGCTCCACTAGCTGGACAGATAATGCCACAGCCGGGGGTCACTTTTATGCCGTGCCCTGCGGCCGTGGCATTAACTACCCAACTAGTCACCCCTGGCCGGGGTACCCTGGGGGAGTGGGGACCCCTTCAATCAAGGGGTCCCCCCCCCCAGCCACCCAAGGGCCAGGGGTGAAGCCCGAGGCTGTCCCCCCCATCCAATGGGCTGCGGATGGGGGGGCTGATAGCCTTTTGTGATAATAAAAAGATATTGTTTTTTCCAGTAGTACTACAAGTCCCAGCAAGCCTCCCCCGCAAGCTGGTACTTGGAGAACCACAAGTACCAGCATGCGGGAGAAAAACGGGCCCGCTGGTACCTGTAGTACTACTGGAAAAAAAATACCCAAATAAAAACAGTACACACACACCGTGAAAGTAAAACTTTATTACACACTACCGACACACACATACTTACCTATGTTGACACGCCGACTGCCACGGTCTCCGACGATCCGAGGTACCTGTGAAAAAATTATACTCACCTTCCAGCGTCCAGAGATAAATCCACGTCCAGAGAGATAAATCCACGTACTTGTAAAAAAAAAAAAACGCAAATACCCGCTCCATACCGGACTGAAAGGGGTCCCATGCTGACACATCAGACCCCTTTCTCCCGAATGCCGGGGCATCACGTGACTCCTGTCACTGAAGTCCCTTCAGCCAATCAGGAAGCGCTACTTCCGTGGCGCTCACCTGATTGGCTGTGCGCTGTCTGTGCTGTCAGACAGCGCATCGCAAAGCCGCTCCATTACTTTCAATGGTGGGAACTTTGCGGGTAGCGGTGGGGTTAACCCGCGGTCAGCCGCTGACCGGCGGGTGACCTCACCGCTAGCCGCTAAGTTCCCACCATTGAATATAATGGACGGGGCTGTGTGATGCGCTGTCTGAGTTCAGACAGCGCACAGCCAATCAGGTGAGCGCAACGAAGTTGCGCTTCCTGATTGGCTTTAGAGACCTTTCAGTGACAGCTGTCACTGAGAGGTCTCTCTGCATTCGGGGATAGGGGTCCCATGTGTCAGCATGGGACCCCTTTCAGTCCGTTTGGTCGGGTGTCCGGTTTGTTATTTTCTACAAGTACGTGGATTTATCTCTGGACCCTGGTTGAGGTGAGTATATTGATCTTTTATTTTCAGGTATCCGTGGATTCTACATGGAGAAGAGGACCGATGTCGGCATGTGAACATAGGTAAGTATGTGTGTGTCGACGTATGAAATAAAGTTTTACTGTCGACGGTGTGTGTGTCCTGTTTTTATTTGGGTATTTTTTTTTCAGTAGTACTACAGGTACCAGCGGGCCCGCTTTTCTCCCGCATGCTGGTACTTGTGGTTCCCCAAGTACCAGCTTGCGGGGGAGGCTTGCTGGGACTTGTAGTACTGCTGGAAAAAACAATATTCTTTTCATGATCACAAAAGGCTATCAGCCCCCCCATCCGCAGCCCATTGGATGGGGGGGGACAGCCTCGGGCTTCACCCCTGACCCTTGGGTGGCTGGGGTGGGGGACCCCTTGATTGAAGGGGTCCCCACTCCCCCAGGGTACCCCGGCCAGGGGTGACTAGTTGGATATTTAATGCCACGGCCGCAGGGCACGGCATAAAAGTGACCCCCGGCTGTGGCATTATCTGTCCAGCTAGTGGAGCCCGATGCTGGTGTTAAAAATACGGGGGACCCCTACGCTTTTTGTCCCCCGTATTTTTGGCACCAGCACCAGGCGCAGAGCCCGGTGCTGGTTTTAAAAATACGGGGGATCCCCTGTCAATTTCCCCCCCGCATTTTTAGAACCAGGACCAGCTCGAAGAGCCCGAGGCTGGTTATGCTTTGGAGGGGGGACCCCACGCCATTTTTTTTTAGGATTTACCGTTCCAGCAATAAATAAAAAAATTAAAAAAAATAATATTTTAAAAAATATCTAAATAATATTTGTGCCTCCAAAAAAAAAAAAAAAAGTACCTAATCCCTTCTAATATAAATAGATCTGCTATTCCCAAAAAAAAAAAACACAAAAAAAAACATGTTTAATTTTTTTTTATTTGTTTTCACCCTCCAAAGTGTGGCGGATTGAAAATGACGAATTTGCTGTCTAAAAGCACTGCTGTCGAATTTCCAAACTTGAATTGAATATGCTTTGGTCGAATTGCAGCACTTATATCATTGCAGAAAAGTCGAATTTGCAAAAATTCGAATTTCAAAAAGTCGAATTTTGAAAGTCCGTTTTTTGGTCAGAAAGCACTGAATTGCATAGGCGAATATTTTTTTTGGTCGAAAATGACCCGAAATTCGACAATTTCGGGAATTCGACCGCAATTGCATATACCCCTATAACTTTCTAAGAGCTCAGGAGAGCCCCTAGTGTGCATCCAACCTCGGCCGGGCACGAAATCTAACTGAGGCTTGGAGGAGGGTCATAGTGGGAGGAGCCAGTGCACACCAGGTAGTCTAAGATCTTTCTAGAGTGCCCAGCCTCCTTCGGAGCCCGCTATTCCCCATGGTCCTTACGGAGTTCCCAGCATCCACTAGGACGTCAGAGAAAATGAATTTACAGTACATAATAGATATAATGTACCAACTACACAGTCATATAAGGATATTACGGCTTCCGTACCATGTAAGAGCACAAGGTGACAGACGTTTTGCGAGTACTGCTAATGTTTGTTTGTTTTTAGTAAATTGATTAGTACTGGTCCTCCATTGCTGCTCATTGTATCTGTTGTGTGTGGTACTGTATAATAACTGCAACTACTTCAGAGGAGTCTGGATCACTGCACCTTTAAGCATCACGGACGTCAGGAAAGGACGTAGAACTGCTGCCAGTGTGCAGACGATCTGGGAGTAGGGTGGGGGGGGGGGGGGGTCATATAAGTTAGGGCATCACAAGGAAACCATGGAATCATTACGTGTAATACTGCTACTTTGTAAAGCTAAATTTAAGATTACTAGATTAGCTAGTAAATAGTTATAGGTGGACGGATTGAAGGGCATATGGGTGGATGTGGGGAGATCTGAGTGGCATATGGGGGCATATGTGAAGGCCTGAGTGTCATATTCGGAAGTCTGAGAGCTATATGAGGGGCATGGCATATAACATTATTATCTATGTATCTATTCTTTAGTCTACCTCTTATTTTATAACCATCACTCATTGTTTTACAATGTATTGTCACTTTTACATTATATATTATGTCATATTTATTTATTAGTAGCTGGAGTACCCGGCGTTGCCCGGGATTTTAAGAATGTCTGTTTACAAAAATAAATGGAAATATTAAACACACAGTATAAATAACATTGTAGATAGCTGAATACCCGTGCTTCGCTAGGGGATGAGGATGGTAAATTAGAATGATAGTTGTTCGTTAATTTACGTGTGTTCGATATATAGGAGAGATGAGCGGGTTTGGTTCTCAAGAGAACCGAACAATACCGAACCTCACGCTCTGAACCCGGTTCCGAACCCGGCTCGGGTTTTCCCATCTGACTTGGAAACCCGAACGAGGCAAAACGTCATCATCCCGCTGTCGGATTCTCGCGGGATTTGGATCCCATATAAGGAGCCGCGCGTCGCGGCCATTTTCACTTCAGTCTCGGAGAGTGTAGTGAGAGGACGTGTCTCCGTCCTCAGTGTCTGTGTGGGGGCGGGAAAGTGGGGTGGCGAGTCTAGTGCTGTGTTGTGCTGCTCAGTCCAGTCCAGTGTAGTCAGTGTCTTATGCTGCATCAGTCCAGCCAGTCACAGTGTTGGTGTCCTCTGCTGCTGTATGTCCCCAGTGCTCCTGGCTGCTGTATAAGTCCCTTGCATTTTTGCTAGAGATGAGCGGGTTCGGTTTTACTCGGTTTTACTCGGTTCTCAAAACGGCATCTAATTGGCTCACGGATGTCACGTGTTTTGGATAGCCAATAAGATTCGGTTTTGAGAACCGAGTAAAACCGAGTAAAACCGAATCCGCTCATCTCTAATTTTTGCTGTGTTGTTTTGCATCAGACCAGGGGTAGTGTCTTGTGCAGCATCAGTCCAGTGACCAGTCACAGTGGTGGTGTCCTCTGCTGCCATATATCCAGTGTAGCTGTATAAGTCCCTTTTAGTGGTGCTGTGTTGTCCTGTATTAGACCAGGTGTAGTGTCTTGTGCAGCATCAATCCAATGGCCATTCACAGTGGTGCAGGGACGTGCAGGCAGGGGAGGCAGTGCCTCCCTTGTCATAATGACTGAAGTAAAAGCAGAGAAGATATTTATAACACGTTCTGTGTCATAATTATCTTCTTTGCATTTTTCTAATCCTATTTGCTGTGGAAACACAGCCAACTGTGGGTGGGCGGCAGCTGAGAGCGCTGCCTCACACTGACAATGTTAAAGTGTTTGAGCGGGGGGCGGGCAGTGGGAGGACCCAAACGGAGGGCAGGAAAAGCCCATTAAAAAAACACAGAGTAGAGGCACCAGCAGATCTGCCTCAGTGACAGGGGCGTGCCTGCATCCTACTTCAGAGCCCACCCCTGTCAGTGAGGCAGATTTGATTGGTCAGCACGTCCAGCACTGAGCAGTGACTGTTTCCTGCTGTCACTGTCAGTGTAGAGTGCGGATGTCTCTCTCCCTCTCCAGGTGCAGCAGAGTCTGCAAAGCAGGAAGGCGCTCTCCCTGCTCTGCTACTCTGCTGGTGTCCGTGTGCGCTGCTGCCCTCCTCCCACTCCTTCCTCCCACTGGTGAATGCCACCACGGACCTGCAGTAGGTCTCAGCTCCAGTAACAGAAGTGATCCCGAAGCCTCAGGAAGCTGATGCTGTGTGGGTCACATGACTGGTGCTGAGAAGTCATGTGACCAGGAAGTCTCTGCTCTACAGAGATGGTGAGTCCAGCTGTCTATATGGGGGCATAGTGTGTGTGTGTGTGTGTGTGTGTGTGTGTGTGTGTGTGTGTGTGTGTGTGTGTTGGAACTCAGTGTGTATGGGGGCACAGTGTGTGTGAGACCTCAGTGTGTATGGGGGCATAGTGAGTATATGGGAGCACAATATATATGTGTGTATAGGGCTACAGTGTGTGTGTGTGTGTGTGTGTGTGTGTGTGTGTGTCTGTGTGTGTGTGAGCTCAGTGTGTATGGGGGTCACAGTGTGTGTGTGTGGGTGTGTGAGCACAATGTGTGTGAGCTCAGTGTGTATGGAGGCATAGTGTGTGTGTATGTGAACATAGTGAGTATATGGGAGCACAGTATATATGTGTGTATAGGGCACTGTGTGTGTGTGTGTGTGTGTGTGTGTGTGTGAGAGAGCTCAGTGTGTATGGGGGTCTCAGTGTGTGTGTGTGTGTGTGTGTGTGTGTGTGTGTGTGTGTGTGTGTGTGAGCTCAGTGTGTATGGGAGTCACTGTGTGTGTGTGTGTGTGTGTGTGTGTGTGTGTGCGTGTGAGCTCAGTGTGTGTGGGGGCAGAGTGTGTGTGTGTGTGTGTGTGTAAGCTCAGTGTGTATGGGGACTCACAGTGTGTGTGTGTGTGTGTGTGTGTGTGTGTGTGTGTGTGTGTGTGTGTGTGTGTGTGTGAAACCTCAGTGTGTATGGGGGCATAGTGTGTGTGTATGGGAACATAGTGAGTATATGGGAGTACAATATATATGTGTGTATAGGGCCACAGTGTGTGAGCTCAGTGTGTATGGGGGTCACAGTGTGTGTGTGTGTGTGTGTGTGTGTGTGTGTGTGAGCTCAGTGTATATGGGGACACAGTGTGTATGTGTGTGTGCTCAGTGTGTATGGGGGCACAGTGTGTGTGTGTGTGTGTGTGTGTGTGTGTGTGTGTGTGTGTGTGAGCTCAGTGTGTATGGAGGCCTAGTGTGTGTGTATGTGAACATAGTGAGTATATGGGAGCACAGTATGTGTGTATAGGGCCACAGTGTGTGAGTGTGTGTGTGTGTGTGTGTGTGTGTGAGCTCAGTGTGTATGGGGGTCTCAGTGTGTGTGTGTGTGTGTGTGTGTGTGTGTGTGTGTGAGCTCAGTGTGTGTGGGGGTCACAGTGTGTGTGTGTGTGTGTGTGTGTGTGTGTGTGTGTGTGTGAGCTCAGTGTGTATGGGGGCATAGTGTGTGTATGTGAACATAGTGAGTATATGGGAGCACAGTATATATGTGTGTATAGGGCCACAGTGTGTGTGTGTGTGTGTGTGTGTGTGTGTGAATGAGCTCAGTGTGTATAGGGGTCTCAGTGTGTGTGTGTGTGTGTGTGTGTGTGTGTGTGTGTGTGAGCTCAGTGTGTATGGGAGTCACAGTGTGTGTGTATGGGAGTCACAGTGTGTGTGTGTGTGTGTGTGTGTGTGTGTGTGTGTGTGTGTGTGTGTGAGCTCAGTGTGTATGGGGGTCTCAGTGTGTGTGTGTGTGTGTGTGTGTGTGTGTGTGTGTGTGAGCTCAGTGTGTGTGGGGGTCACAGTGTGTGTGTGTGTGTGTGTGTGTGTGTGTGTGTGAGCTCAGTGTGTATGGGGGCACAGTGTGTGTGTGTGTGTGTGTGTGTGTGTGTGTGTGTGTGTGAGCTCAGTGTGTATGGAGGCATAGTGTGTGTGTATGTGAACATAGTGAGTATATGGTAGCACAGTATATATGTGTGTGTATAGGGCCACAGTGTGTGTGTGTGTGTGTGTGTGTGTGTGTGTGTGTGTGTGTGAGCTCAGTGTGTATGGGGGTCTCAGTGTGTGTGTGTGAGCTCAGTGTGTATGGGGGTCACAGTGTGTGTGTGTGTGAGCTCAGTGTGTATGGGGGCACAGTGTGTGTGTGTGAGCTCAGTGTGTATGGAGGCATAGTGTGTGTGTATGTGAACATAGTGAGTATATGGGAGCACAGTATATATGTGTGTATAGGGCCACAGTGTGTGTGTGTGAGCTCAGTGTGTATGGGGGTCACAGTGTGTGTGTGTGTGTGTGTGTGTGTGTGTGTGTGTGTGTGTGTGTGTGAGCTCAGTGTGTATGGAGGCATAGTGTGTGTATGTGAACATAGTGAGTATATGGGAGCACAGTATATATGTGTGTATAGGGCCACAGTGTGTGTGTGTGTGTGTGTGAATGAGCTCAGTGTGTATAGGGGTCTCAGTGTGTGTGTGTGTGTGTGTGTGTGTGTGTGAGCTCAGTGTGTATGGGAGTCACAGTGTGTGTGTGTGTGTGTGTGTGTGTGTGTGTGTGTGTGTGTGTGTGTGTGTGTGAGCTCAGTGTGTGTGGGGGCACTGGGGGCACAGTGTGTGTGTGTAAGCTCAGTGTGTATGGGGGTCACAGTGTGTGTGTGTGTGTGTGTGTGTGTGTGTGTGTGTGTGTGTGTGTGTGTGTGTGTGTGAAACCTCAGTGTGTATGGGAGCATAGTGTGTGTGTATGGGAACATAGTGAGTATATGGGAGCACAATATATATGTGTGTATAGGGCCACAGTGTGTGAGCTCAGTGTGTATGGGGGTCACAGTGTGTGTGTGTTCAGTGTATATGGGGACACTGTGTGTGTGTGTGTGTGTGTGTGTGTGTGTGTGTGTGTGCTCAGTGTGTATGGAGGCCTAGTGTGTGTGTATGTGAACATTGGCCCTCATTCCGAGTTGTTCGCTCTGTATTTTTCATCGCATCGCAGTGAAAATCCGCCTAGTACGCATGCGCAATGTTCGCACTGCGACTGTGCCAAGTAACTTTACTATGAAGAAAGTATTTTTACTCACGGCTTTTTCTTCGCTCCGGCGATCGTAATGTGATTGACAGGAAATGGGTGTTACTGGGCGGAAACACGGCGTTTCAGGGGCGTGTGGCTGAAAACGCTACCGTTTCCGGGAAAAACGCAGGAGTGGCCGGAGAAACGGTGGGAGTGCCTGGGCGAACGCTGGGTGTGTTTGTGACGTCAACCAGGAACGACAAGCACTGAAATGATCGCACAGGCAGAGTAAGTCTGGAGCTACTCTGAAACTGCTAAGTAGTTAGTAATCGCATTATTGCGAATACATCGGTCGCAATTTTAAGAAGCTAAGATTCACTCCCAGTAGGCGGCGGCTTAGCGTGTGTAACTCTGCTAAATTCGCCTTGCGACCGATCAACTCGGAATGAGGGCCATAGTGAGTATATGGGAGCACAGTATATATGTGTGTGTATAGGGCCACAGTGTGTGTGTGTGTGTGTGTGTGTGAGAGAGAGAGCTCAGTGTGTATGGGTCTCTCAGTGTGTGTGTGTGTGTGTAAGCTCAGTGTGTATGGGAGTCACAGTGTGTGTGTGTGTGTGTGTGTGTGTGTGTGTGTGTGTGTGGGTTAGGTTTAGGCAATGCCGCAGGAATGTTAGGGTTAGGCATTATAGTGGGAGGTTAGGGTTTGGCTACGGGGCAGGGAGGGTTAGGTGGTTGGGGAGAGGGGAGAACACCCCCTAATCACCCCAAGCTGTATATTGGTGTAAATCCATTTTTTTGCTAGCCAGTGCCTCCCCAGTCATTGACCTCACCGCACGTCACTGCAGTGGTGGTGTCCACTGCTGCCATATATCCAGTGTAGCTGTATAAGTCCCTTTCAGTAGTGCTGTGTTATCCTGCATCAGACCAGTGGTAGTGTCCTGACCATCAGTCATTCCAGTGACCAGTCACAGTGGTATACGCTGCTGCTATATGTCCACTGCTACAGTATTATAATAATAATAATAACCACATGTCCCTCACAGTGTTGCTGTGTTGTGCTGCATCAGACCAGTGGTAGTGTCCTGGCCATCAGTCATTCCAGTGACCAGGCAGTCACAGTGGTATACGCTGCTGCTATATGTCCACTGCTGCCATATAATAATAACAACAACAAGTCCCTTACATTGTTGTTGTGTTGTTCTGCATCAGACCAGTGGCAGTGTCCTGGCCATCAGTCATTCCAGTGACCAGGCAGTCACAGTGGTATATGCTGCTGCTATATGTCCACTGCTGCCGTATAATAATAATAATAATAATAAGAATAACAACAACAACAAGTCCCTTACAGTCAGGGTCGGACTGGCCCACATGGGTACCAGGGAAACCACCGGTAGGCCCCACTGCCTGAGGGCCCACTCCTTTCTCTAGGGATCAGGTTCCAGACTGTGCACTAGTATTATACATGGTAGATATGTTACATTACACTGCACAAGACTATTGTGTATTTCAAGCCTCTGTGGAAGCTGGCCACATCTCCTTTTAGGCTGGCCACACCCCTAAGTATGGGCCCCTATCACTGCATTCCCTCGGTGGGCCCTTCATGCCCCAGTCCGACACTGCGTTACAGTGTTGCTGTGTTGTGCTGCATCAGACCAGTGGTAGTGTCCTGGCCATCAGTCATTCCAGTGACCAGGCAGTCACAGTGGTATATGCTGCTGCTATATGTCCACTGCTGCCATATAATAATAATAAAAACAACAAGTCCCTTACAGTGTTGCTGTGTTGTGCTGCATCAGACCAGTGGTAGTGTCCTTGCCATCAGTCATTCCAGTGACCAGGCAGTCACAGTGGTATTTGCTGCTGCTGCTATATGTCCACTGCTGCCATATAATAATAATAATAATAACAACAACAACAACAAGTCCCTTACAGTGTTGCTGTGTTGTGCTGCATCAGACCAGTGGTAGTGTCCTGGCCATCAATCATTCCAGTGACCAGGCAGTCACAGTGGTATACGCTGCTGCTATATGTCCACTGCTGCCGTATAATAATAATATCAACAACAACAAGTACCTTACAGTGTTGTTGTGTTGTGCTGCATTAGACCAGTGGTAGTGTCCTGTCTCATCAGTCATTCCAGTGACCAGGCAGTCACAGTGGTATACGCTGCTGCTATGTGTCCACTGCTGCCGTATAATAATAACAACAAGTTCCTTACAGTGTTGTTGTGTTGTTCTGCATAAGAGCAGTGGCAGTGTCCTGGCCATCAATCATTCCAGTGACCAGGCAGTCACAGTGGTATATGCTGCTGCTATATGTCCACTGCTGCCGTATAATAATAAT